>NW_024387099.1:0-61452 GCF_900408965.1 Simochromis diagramma | reverse complement strand
TGAGAGGAGATCCCACAGGGCTTCACTCAGAGTTCCAGCTCTGGAAGCCGTTGCATGGCTCACCCGTGTTTTCCTTGTGTTGTGTTTCATTGTTTGTGAAGTTCGCCCTGATCGACAACACCCAGCTGTCAACAACTGTACCATCCGTGCTCCAGTTATGTTGAGTCTTCCCAGGCACCTCAACCCCTACTCACATCTTGCGTCTCAATGGGTCATGATAGAGTGAGGCAAGGTTTCACCATAGTTTCATCCAAAAGCTCTGCTGATGACCCACACCTTTTTTTATAACTTGGATCTTATGATGAGGCACATGATCAATAGTGTGCTAATGATCCTCTTAAGTGGACAACTCCCACTAGAGTTTAAACACCAAAGGAGAAACCTCTTCAAAAAGCTTAATGAGGTCCAGTCGCCGTCTTCCAAAGCTGCTTAGATCGAATAAACAGTAAATGGACTGGTTCTTATTTAACTCAACACAACGTGCCTCATTCACCTTTTCTATATAGAGCTTTCTATCTAACATGCACACATATTTATATTCTGATGGATGCGTTGAATCCATCAATCTTCTTCAGTAGTTTATGTAGACTAAAAATGACCATGACAAGCAGAGGACGAATGTCAGCACATCAAAGTCTCTCGGTGGTTTTACTGCTTCCACTCAACTGATATGAGGAAAAAACACTTTGACTTCCTACTTTTGTTCTGTTTCATTCAAAAAACAAAACATGTAGGTGTTGTGAAAATTGTAATATTTGATTTTAAAAGAGCAATTCTGATTCAAGATGCACCTGAAGAAGTGAAGCAGTGGTCTGCAGGAAAGGAGTCTCTAAACAGGTATGAACAGATCCCTTCACTCAGCCTGTTCTTTGTTTTATGCAGACGTAAGAGCTACATGAAGTCTTCCCTCTGTGACAGTATGAGTGATGATGTCCATGTTAGCATGTTGCCAACAACTGTGCTGGTTTGACCCCTCCTCTCCCTGCAGGGTGGAGCCCGATGGCGTCCGACGGGTGAGCTCGGATCTGAAGAAGTGTACGTTTGATTTTATGATGATTCTTGGAAACAAATCCAACCGTCTTTAAACTACTGTGTCGCTCATTCATATCTCTGATCAGGAGTCACCATCAAAGAGCCGATCAACGAATAGATGATCGATCAATAACTGCAGCTGGATTTATTTGTTCTCTCTATCAGATTCCTATCAACTCACAATCGACCCAAACACAGTATACAAATGGATCCACCTGTCTGACAGCAACAGAGAGGTGATGCGTTTGAATGCACAGCAGCCATATCCTGATCATCCAGAGAGATTTGACCGCCCTCAGCTGCTGTGCACAGACGGGCTGACTGGTCCTTGTTACTGGGAGGTTGAGTGGAGTGGATATGTTTCTATAGCAGTGAGCTACAAAGGAATCAAACGGAGAGGACACAGTGATGACTGCTTGTTTGGACTGAACAGTCAGTCCTGGAGCCTGGACTGCTCTTACTCTTACTCTGTCTTGCACAATAACACAGAAACCTTCATCCCCAAAGACGTTGTCTCCAACAGAGTAGCAGTGTATGTGGACCATCCTGCCGGCACGCTGTCCTTCTACAATATCTTCTTGGACTCTCTGATCCACCTCCACACCTTCAACACCACATTCACTGAACCTCTGTATCCTGGATTTGGAGTCTGGTCTCATAATTCTTCAGTGAGAATAATGAAGCCGGTCCATGTGCACTGCTCTCCTCCAACAGAGTAGCAGTGTATGTGGACCGTCCTGCTGGCACAGCTTTTCCTCTGACACTGCAAACAACCTCTATCCTGGATTTGAAGCTTGGTTTCATAATTCTTCAGTGAGTCTGTGCTTAGTTCAGTATAAAACTCTGAGAAGCACTGCTAAATAGACCTTTCAGTCTGCATCTTGCACTCAAAAACACTTTCAGATTCATGGATTCAATGATTTAATGTTTTAAACTCCTCTAAATGATTCCTTCTTAATTTCAATCCGTTGAAGATTGAAGCTTCCAGCAACCGTAGAGTGTGAGCCAGGGTCCAACCTGGACAGGTCACCAATCTGAGACAGGGCTGACATTAACTTCATTCCACTAACTGCATGTCTTTGGACTGTGAGAGGAAGCTGGAGCACCCAGAGAGAATCCAAACAAACAAGCTGAGAACATACAAACTCCACACATGAAGGTGAAGTTGGACTCGGGACTTTGTTGCTGTGAGGTAACGGTGCTGACCTCTGCACCAAAGCTCTTCTGACATGGGGCTGAGAAAATATTTTGCACTGCTGATCAGAAAGAGAAATTCCTGCTTGACAATGTTCTTTGTGTGATAGAGACTAAATATATATTGATATTCAGTTTCTTTACGATGTGCTTTGTGTGAAGTGTGTTTCTTCTGCTTCGAGTATTTTAAAATCACTGATACAACAACCACGTTTTTCCTCACCTGGAGCCTTTCAATGAGAGCTTTAGATGAGAAATTCATCATAATGTTTAAATTGAATTCAACTTTATTTACACAGCACCAAATCACAACAACAGCCGCCTCAAGGTGCTTTATATTGTAAGGTCGACCACAACCACACCAGTGATGAAGCTGGTTTATTCATGGAACTGTCTGGAATGCCGAATAACAGGAGCTCTTACAAGCTGGGCACCAGCGTCACAGCTTGAATGCTGGGTGGCAGCGGTGATAGTGGTGACCTGGGTGACCGGTGCAAATAAGACTGCTGACTAAGAAGGCAGCAACAGACAAACTCCAGAAAACTCATCTCCAGTCAACCAGGGAACACATGATGGTAGGTCAACATAGACTGACACAGACACTGAGGAATAAACAGCACTATTTAAACACCCGAGGGTCAGAGGCATCAGGAGAAACAAGAGTGTAACAAGACGCAGGTGAGGATCATCAGAAGCAATGAGACAGAAGGTAAAACTAGACCAGCAACCGTCAGGACGTCAGAACCTTTAACTAGGGGAGCTGACACGAGAGGACACGCTTGGAAAGGGAACAAATTAAACTCTGAACCAGGTGAACAAAATTACTGCAAATACTTTGTGTTACAAATATTTTTCAGAGTCAGCTATTTTAATGCAGCCCTTCACTCTGACAGTGTAATTTCACAGGATTAACTAATTTATTTGGATCACGTTTGAAATGTCGTGATTTTTGCTGTAGATTAACAGATGGGAGCATTCAGACCACTGCAGTAGCAACAACCAGTTCAGTCAGCGCTACTTTCTCCTGAGATGAAGCCAAAATGTTCCTTTCTTTCTTTCCGTGTTTAGAAGCATCTGGACCTGCTCGTCATCACTCGTGTCCACTTCTTACACTTACAGTGCATTTTTGAGGAACACCTTTACTGTGTATATATCACGGCTATTATAGTGAACTAATATAATCTGCATGTGAAAAGCCTTTTGGTTAACTAAAACAAAAATAAAAACTAGACCTGAAATTATTTTGTGAACTTGGAAAAAAGAAAGATTAACGGTGGAAATCCCCGTAGTTTAAATATTTGTGAATTTGATCAAAACGTTCAGAATGTGCTTTATGAGGCTTTATAGAATAGAATAGAATAGAATAGAATAGAATTCAACGTTATTGTCATTGCACATGCACAGGTACAGGGCAACGAAATGCAGTTTGCATCCATCCAGAAGTTTTGGATGAGGCTTTATGAGGCTTTATGAGGCTTTATGTGACGTTTGCCATCCAGGCAATAATAATTAATAAAGACTAAAGTAGACAATGACAGTTAAAAATAAATATTCTTAAACATTGCAAACTAAACTGAAATGATTAAACTCAATCTAAAAACTTATTAAACCTACATTGAATTAAAAGCCAAATGTGATGGTCTCTGTCGTCTCCGGCTGATTTCTCGGTTTGTTTGCTGTCTGTCTCTGGACTTTAGTTTTCTCTCTCTCCTCTGTCTGTGTTCCTTTGTTGTTGTTTGTGTTCCTTTGTTGTTGTTTGTGTTCCTGAGTGGGCCTCATCTCAGCTTGCTGCCTCTGACCTGACCCACGTGTCTCCGATGATCTCAAATGCAGAATTGAGCTGGCTGTCATTCTTCACTGGACTGTTGAATTAGTGAAGCCCTGGCTCCTCCTGCTCAGTGTTTGTGCTGCTTCTGATGCTTCAAGATATTTGCTGTGTGTTTCTTCTGTGTAGACTCCTGGTTTCGATCTTCCCAGGTGTGTGGTAAGACAAACCCTGAGTTGAGAGAGTGTTGTGTGGACTCCTTTCCTCCCTGGAGTCCCTGGAGCACTATACGCCTCCAATGAACTTTACAAATCATATATTTGAGTCCAACCTGCCTACCAACACAGATACAAAAAGTCAAAATATGTAATGTAAAGCCTTAAGACTGCATTATAATAAACAACTAAATGTTCCCAAATCCAAAACAGAACTACGAATGTTGAACAACCTTAAAAGTTCAAACACTCACTTCAGTTTTATTAATCGCACCAAATCCCAACAACAGTCCCCTCAAGGTGCTTTATATTGTGAGGTAGACCCTACAATAATCAGACCCAAGATCATGTGCAGCCGATATTTTACAGAATCTGTCCTCTGTGTTGGAAAGGCTGTCAACTGTGTGTGGGAGCCCCCTTGTGGCGAGAGGGCACAGGTGCACTATTGAACACATGTTCCAGGGATCAGAGTTTGAGCGGACTGACTCAGCAGGGGATGTCGACACACGGTGTGAGTCGTGCGCGTTGCTAAAGAACTGAGTGGACGTGGAGCCCTGCCTGGAAAGGACAGCTTTAGTCTTTTAGGCATTTAGTGGATGTAGAAGTGCAATGTGTATTGGCCTGTTCAACTGTGTGGCTAGTTCATGCTGCTAATGTTGTACACAATAATAATAATGCACACTTTGCATTGATCCCCGTGGGGAAATTCACTCAGTGAAGCAGTGGGCAGACACCAGTGCAGCGCCCGGGGAGCACTGTGTGGGGATGGTACCTTGCTCAGGGGTATCTCAGGGTAGCCGTTCAGAGGATTCGAACCCCTGACCTTACGATCATGGGGCAACTGCTTTGGTTGATTGGCTGTTTTGTGTTGTTGGGTGTATTGGCAATTAATGTCATGGACTGTAAGGTTTTCTGAGTAGTGCATGGAGATCTTCATATCGGAATTTCCATTTGTAGTTCTGGTCAGACTGGAAGAAAGCTCATGAATCTTAATTCATGACTTAAATGTTTATTATATTCAGTATTTTGTATATGTTCTGCTCTTGTTAGCTAACAGCTAACAGCCCCCCCCACCTACGAGTTCTTGTACATCCTCTGTAAGCCTGCGGTTGCATTACTGTGCTGCTGTGCTGCGCTGTTAAGCTACAGAATCACAGTAAAGACGGAATAACCTTATTTGTGCGTCCTGTGTGTTCTGACACCGCGAGGTGAACACCACTGCTATTCAGCCAACGCCGATACAGTCCTGGGTTCAACCCAAATTAACTCAGAATCAGAACAGAAGCAGAAAAAATGGCTTCTAAGTACACAGCAGATTGTCTCTCTCACTCACTGTCTGACTGCTACAACTATCACAGCTGAACATAAACACAGGTTCAGATATGCTTTTTTCCCTGCTGTCAAATAATTGTGTAGTTATCAGTGAATTCACTGTCACTGATGATTCCAGGGAATCCTCTCCTCCCCAAACTTTACAGTCTGAACGGGAAACTTGTGCAGACACTGATGTGGTGAAGCCAGCCGTAAAAGTCACTGTCTGGATGTACTTGTACTTGTAACTGCACCTCTTTAGTTTCTTTTAACACCAGCAGATGTTTCGCTGTTCATAAAGACCCTTAACAGGTTTCTGTCTGGCTCCACCCACTGATGCTGAATTCAGCCAATGAGATGGTCTCTTCTGCAGAACTCCAGCCTGATGTTGAGGAGAAGGCTGTGCAGCAGAGAGGCTGCTTAGTCTTTTCATTCTGCTGAACTTTGTTCATCTGCTGTGTGACTTCAGCACCTGAAACATGTTCCTTTACCTGTTTGTACTTTTCTCTCACTGCATAGGTGAGTGTTAGAACACAGAAAAGTCTCATTGTGACAAGATTTGATCAGGAAATAAAAACCAGAGGAGACACAGATTCAGGGAGGAGCTGAGCTGCGACTGAAGAGCAGACGAGACAGAGAAACCTCCACATTCAACACAGAAGATTCAGTCCAACATGTTGTTGTTGGGCTGTTATGAAACTTCTCTGTTAATCATCATGATTCTAACAGGTACATGTGAAAAAACTTCATCCTAATATTTTAATTATTCTTCACGATTTCTTTGTATAATATTTACAGATTTCTGTTTCTTTAGGTGTCAGCTGTCAACAACTCACTGCCAGCAAAGCTGAAGAGTCCAGTTTGGAAGGCAGCACAGCTACTCTGTCCTACAGATACTCCAGACAAGCAGCTGGAAGTGATCAGTTCTACTGGTATCGACAATATCCTGGAAAACCACCAGAGTTCCTGACCTTTAACTTGGGAACACAAAACACAACAAATTCCAAACTTTCTGTCAGAATGGTCGATGACAGAAATGGTCTGAACCTTCAGATCTCCTCTGCTGCAGTGTCTGACTCTGCTGTGTACTACTGTGCTGTGAGGCCCACAGTGACAGGAAACAGCAAAACTCTGTACAAAAACCTTTGGAGCAAAGACAACAGAATACTCCACAACATCCACTAGAGGGAGCCACACACTGTTAAACCTCTGATTCTTGTGTCATTGGACTGATGACAAAGACAACAGAGAAATGAAGCAGTAAAGATCAGAGACAGAGACAGAGCTGCAGTGGAAGAACATTGTTCATGTGCTGTCTGTCTGGCTTCAATAACTCCAAAGACATGTTGCTGCACCTCTTTTTGCTTCTATCTCACATTATAGGTGAGTTTAAGAACAGGGATTAAAGTTTAGTTGAAGCTGCTGCATTAAGCAGATATACAGACTGCATTTCACTACTTTTCTTCTTTCTTTTTCCAGGACTAACAGCTGGAGACTCAATCACTCCTCAACAAACTAAAGTCACTAAAACAGAAGGAGAATCTGTCACACTCACATGTAGCTATGAGACAAGTGCAAGTTACCCAAGCCTACACTGGTACAGACATCATTCTGACCTTCAGGCTCCTCAGTTTATACTCTGGAAAGGAGGGAACGAGAGACAACTCAATATATTCCTGATAATCGATATCAGTCCACAACAACAGATACATCAACTACTCTGCGCATAACAGCCCTAACCCTGGCAGACACAGCTCTCTACTACTGTGCTCTAGAAACACAGTGATACAAAGTGTAGAAGAGGCTGTACAAAAACCTGAACACAGATATCTGACTACTCTTCAAAGAGGAGGGAAGTGGTATTCAAAGCACAGCTTCATATCAGATGGATTCTGCTAATTCCTGTTTTATCAGAGTCACTGTGGTTACAGCTGCTAATGAAACACTGTGGGAGGATTCACATGAGCAGCAAATCCACATCAACCACAAACCAACTGCAGGAACGTTCAGACATGAAGACATTTTATTCCTTATTTAGTGATGATGTGTGTAAAAAGCATCAGAAGTCAAATACAGTAACTAGTAATAAACTCCCAACATTGTTGGTGCATTAATGATGTTTTACAGCTGAAAGATTTACTTTGTTATTCTCACATTTTCTCCTGCATGGTTTAAACTTTTCCTTCACTTTTTTATAAGAATCACGTCTTTGTGTTTTTTCTCGATGATGTCATAGGTACAGTTTCTCCTCTGTTGTTCTGATTGGACATTTAAAGCAGCGCCATCATTGATGGTATCAGATCCATTTCACATGTTGTTGAAGTTCAGTCTGAAGTCACTTTAAGTCTCAAAGCTTCACTTTAACCTGCAAAGACCAACAATGTCTCATTTCCTACTGATTCAGATACAAGAAGATTTTTCTACTGTTTTCTCTTCTTCAGTTTTTAAAGATGAACATCATGGTCCACACTGACACACATTCATATTCTTTGGTTCCCTGGATTAAAACGGAGCCTCTGCTCTTTATTTATCCTGTGCTTGTTTCTCGACTCACAGTTCAGTCTGTTAAACCTGCTTCCTGCAATAGGAGCAAATATCCACTGAAAGCAGCAGAAAGACGTGCTGAGTGTGAAGCTGTCAGCAGGGGGAATAACACAGCGCTGTGAATGAGTCCTGTCACTGTGATCAGGCTCCTCCTTCTAATCCACCAACTTAGTGTTGATGAAGACTAAACAGAGAGATCACAGCTTCTTTATACTTGCTGTAGCTCACAGTTACTCTACACTGCAGATATGACGCCTCTGTTCATCTCAGTGCTGCTGGCTGCTATGTGCCTCGGTATGAACACAACTCTGTTTCTTTGATATCAACATTGACGTGATTCTTTAACAGCACACTGATACTGTTTGTTGGTGTTTTACAGAATGCAGAGCACAAAAAGACAACGTGCTGCAAGCAAAAGGAGAAGAGACTGCTGCTGCAGGAGGCACAGTGACACTTGGCTGTCAGTATAACAGCAGTACAACAAGTAATAATCTCTTCTGGTACAAACAGGATGGAAACAACAGCCCCAAATTCATCCTGAGTCGTGTTAGTGGGGATCAAGGAAACACAGCAGACGAGTTCAAGGAGAGATTTTCATCCACACTGGATTCCAGCATCAGATCAGTTCCTCTGAAGATCCAGAAGCTTCAGCTGTCTGACTCTGCTGTGTACTACTGTGCTCTGCGGCCCACAGTGACAGGAAACAGCAAAACTCTGTACAAAAACCTTTGGAGCAAAGACAACAGAATACTCCACAACATCCACTAGAGGGAGCCACACACTGTTAAACTGTCACCTGTAGGTCTGAATTCTCTGTTCTTATGATTAAACAAAGTCTCATCTATAACTCGTTATGTTACATTTTATTACTGTGCTGTTGTTTGATGTTTCCTGTGTTTCTCACATTATGTATAATATGAAGAATTGTTTTATGAAAGTTTGATATTATAGATATTATTTTGCTGTGTCTCTGGACCCTCTGAAAAACACTTTTACACTACAAATGTGTCGACGCCTCTCATGTAGTTGCTGTGTTTTCTGGGACTGTGCTGATGTGTCTTCCATGATTAAACACAGCTGCAGTCATCAGAGCCGTGCACTACTTTGTGTTATCCAGTGCTACGATGGTGGTTCACTTCTCACCAATGTTCCCTCTAAGCTGCGCACGTGCACAATTGCGCACTGCTGGCACGTCTCTGCGTACAGAAAAAAATCTAACCTGAATTGAAATTGAAATTAAAACTTCAACAATTCTGTTCTGCAGTGTTAGTCAGTGACTGGCTGCTCCTGTATGGGATCAGAACGATGCCACCTTATCCCACAGTCCAGCCAATGATGCGATTCACATTCGTATATATGCAGCTAATCAACGTCGCTGACAGGCTATGACAGCGTCCTTATGTGCCGGTACCAGTGTTTTAGCAAAGCGGCTGATGTGGAGTGAAGCCACATTAATGACAACGTGTACAACCATTGGAGATGTGAGCAGGACAGACGGAACAACTGACGGGAAAAGTGTGGACTTTATAGCAGTTTTTAAATTGTGTTGATCGGCCACGTAAAACCAGAGTTATGATAAAATATCTGCAATGTTTGTTTTTCTTCCTGAATACTGTCGTTGTTTATATTTACTGCAGGAAGAAACGGTAAAGACGGCGTTTTATAAGGAAAACGCTCGAAAGCCTGTGAGCAAAGACAACACCAAAAAACCCCGCCCTTTCCTATTGGTGGAAAAATGTACCATGTGGACCAATCAAAAAATTATATGGCAACATGGCATTTAGTTGTTTAGGAAGGGAGGAAGTTTTAGGAGTGACGGCGTGTTTGAGATGTGAGAGATTTGCGTCGTTTAGCGCAAATCTTGTGTAGTTAGTGTTTAGTTAGTGTGTAGTTAGTGTGTAGTTAGTGTGTAGTGTAGTCAATAGTGTTGTTGTGTGTGTCAGAACAATGAGGCGACTGCTGAGTGTTACAGGTGTTACAGCAGTGATACATCTGCTGCTGTCAGGCCTGCAGGTATCAGGCTGTTGTTCTCCTTCATCTCATAGTGGACAGAAATTAGTTTTTGGAGCGGCACAAATAATTTGTGTGGCATCAGATTTGATGCAGAACAGCTGATTGTTCTGTAAATAGTTTGAAATGTTTATTTTAAAGCACATTGGCTTCATTTAAAAAAAAAAACATAGCTGCAAAAAACTTTGTAGCTACCAGACCACATACTCATAATACAAGTCAGAGCTTTATACATATATACATATATATATATATATAGATATATAAATATATATATCTATATATATATATGTATATATTAGGGGTGCAACGATACTCGTATCGACATTGAACCGTTCGATACAGTGCTTTCGGTTCGGTACGCATATGTATCGAACAATACAAAATTTTTCATTTATTTTATCAACTTTTCTTCTGACGATGCTGTCTGTGTTGAGAGCTCAGTGGATCTGCGTTCGACTACTCCACCTAGGCTGCACTGTCGAGCGCAGATCCACTGAGCGCAGTGCAAGCTAGCAAGACAGAAGCTAAGCTCGTTGCAACATGGCAAATTGAACCTCCCCCACCCTCATAGAAGCTGTGTCCCAAAACGTCGGCTGCATCCTCTGGAGGCCGCATTTGAAGGCCGATTACGTCACAGCCAGGCAACGAAGGCTGTCCCAATGCGTCGACTCCTTCAAATGCGTCCTTCATTTCCCCGAATTTGAAGGATGGGTCGGGTGTGTCCTTCGTGGCCCACCATATCCCAGAATTCATAGTGCGGCCCAGCCAAATTTCAGCTGCCAGCAATGGCGGCCGCTACTAAGTTTTAAAATTACTCTTATTAATCTTTCACAAAATAAACTTTTACCATATTTTCAGGTGAGAAAGTAGCTGTGTAAACTTCAAATATCTTCTTGGTTTATCAAGACATCGTATATTTGCAAAAGTGTGCCGACGTTTTCGGAGACGTCTGTTACCCACCCGCTCGATAGCAAGCCGGGGGGTTCAATGGTCACTCGAGCCGGCGAGAGCAGCAAACTCCCGGCTTCATCGTTTTCAGACCCCCGCTCTTTCACTATTCAGGTTAAACATGATATATAAGTCACTCGGATAACTTAAAAATTTAATTGTTTGCCTTTTTTCTGTGTTTTATTTGTTCCGGAGTAAATCAGTTTGGCTGAGATTAAAGTTATTAGATTATTAGATTAAATAAAACTTTATTAATCCCTCGGGTGGGTTCCGCCGGGATTTTCACACAGCTGAATAAACGTTAAACAGAAAACTGATTAAACAGAAGTGTGAGACGGTCGAGAACTTACTCCAGTGGCAAGCGGTACTAGCGCACCCAGGCTTTCAATTGAAATCAGTCACACAGCGATAAAAAGAAACAAAAAAAATGGCAAGAAGCTGTTGTATTATTAACTGCAATAGTCGGTCGCATGACAGCCACGGGAAGCTGACGGGTAAAGAGATCAGTTGTTATCGGATTACGTCGTTGAAGAGAAATTGTTCGAGCCATGTTTCCGAAGTAAAAAGAGCCGACGGATGGTCTGGATATACCAAATATAACGTCCCAGAACACTCCAGCTCACAGGTTAGTCTGCTCCAAGCATTTCCACACAGGTCAGTCTGCTGTTGTAGTTAATGCGTCATTTTTCTTAACATAATTGGTGATATAGGTTACAAGCAAGTCTGGCGCTGAACAGAAATTGTCGCGCTATGCTCCTTTGTTTATTGTGCATAAATAGTGAATTGTCCTGACACAATATTGTGTTTCGCTTCTGTTATTATGGTACATTGACAAAAACATATACTTTTATTCACAGGGTAAAACAGTTGTTTTGTATCACTAATTGTCCAGTACGATTACAGCATACAGTATTATTGTCACTGCTACATTTCTGTGATGCTACCAGAAATTATTTCCACTACTAATTAATTACCGTTGAGCTCAAAGGTCCTATTAATAAACGGTTAACGAATGTGTATTTATAACGGAGATTTGTGAGACTGGTAAACTTACCTTTGTTCGTACGATGGTCTTTCGTTCTACGCGGTGCGTTTCAAGGTCCTGCACCCATCCGTCGGTAAACTGTACCTGGGCTTGTTGCAGTGACCTGAAGTTACTAAACTTCATGAGTGTATGCACTCACTCCAAGAACCGTATGATTATAAATATGAGCGTGGTGAAAGTTGGGCAGCAAGCTAACGTATTTTGTCCCTCTGTGTGCTCGTAAGGGTCTGACCCTTTCACTGGTTTGATTTTTTCCCTCGTATCTTTTCTTTGCCTTTTCATCAAGTCTGTCTTTGTACGGACCGGCATTGTTCTCTTTCGTTTTGTACATAACTTTTTTGGGGGGCAAAGAAAAAGCAAGAAGGTATTGGAACCGGAGAATGAACATTTTGCGGTGCTGCAAATGCTTGCATTTGATGCGATACTTGGATTGTTTTGCCATTAGTTCCCGGCATGCAATGCGCAAAAGTCACGTGGTCTGTCAATCTCTATTCAGATCTGGCCTTTGGAACTATTTTGGTTTTCATGTGACGTATGACCCTGAAGGTAAGCGCGTCATGGACAAAAGTAAAACAGTATGTTGGATGTGCCACGCAATGCTCAATTACATGGGTGGGAACTAGTGTGTTAGCGCAGTTAGCTTGTTAATGTGTTGGCCGTCCAGCCCCACGCACAGGACGATCGGCGGTAGCTCGTTAACGGAGATTTGCCGTGTTGTGGCGTTAACGTCATTTCAGATTAACGCTGACAGCACTAGTGGGAACACAACGAATATGACTGCACATTTACGCCGACATCATCCTAGTGCAAAGACAAGTGGAAGCAGACAAAAACAACAAGCATGCATGCTACAAACTTTACCCGAGTCATTTAGACAGCCGTTAGCACAGGATTCTCCTTATGGGGACCTGATATGTTTAATATGCTGCTGAGAATATAGCCCAGAAGAAGCGGATAGTATAGCTTTTATTTTGGAAAGAGCCATTTCTCTGTAATAAACTCTCTTTTCCAAAGATGAGGGATTTCTCCATCAGTGTCATGGTCCTGGGCCATGTGGTCCCAGTATTCTTAGTTTCTTGTATTTTTGTATTTCGTTCCTTATTTAGGCCATGTTTCCTGAGTTGTCCTGGTGTGTTGTTCCCAAGTGTTTTCCCTTCGTGACTCTTACCCCCTGTGTGCCCCTCTGTGTATTTATGAGCCCTCGTCTCTCTTTGTGTTTATTCCATGTTTCCCCTGCCCGTTATGTCTATGTTCTTCCTGTGCTCTCTCTCTCCCCTCCTGTCTGAACCCCCGTGTACTTCCTGTTTTACTTTGTGACTCCCGCGCCTGTATACGTCATGTTATGTTCATCCCGCCCTGTCTCGTTATGATTATCAGTGTCACCTGTGTTCCCCATGTGCTCCCACTTCCCTCATTACCCTCCTGTGTGTATTTAGTCCGCGTGCTTTCAGTCATTCCTTGTCAGGTCGTCTGCTCATCCATACCCTCACTTCAGCATTCTGTGTCAGTTCACCACGTTTAAGGTTTTTTCATGTTTAGCTTTAGTTCACCCAGTTTAGGTTATGGTTTAGTTTTCACCTGTGTCCTTCTGTTTGTACACCTTTTTTGCTGGCCTCAATAAACGGCTTGTTTTCTGTTAAATCTACGCCACGTTCAGTTTTTGGAGTTGCGTTTGGGTCCTTTTGCCAACACCTACAGTCTGCTCTCGCCATACTGTGACAATCAGATAGATTTTTTAAATTACTTTGTTGTTTCAGCAACATTAAATTAAAAAACTGTACTTTTGAGTTAAAATATATATTTATAATTTTAATAAATGATAAATTAAAAAGGCATGAACATCTTTTGTATCGAAAAAATATTGAACCGTGACACCAAAGTATCGAACCGAACCGTGAATTTTATGTATCGTTGCACCCCTAATACATACATACATATATATATACATATGCATACATATACATATACATGTATATATAAAGAGTAGCACCGCCTACTCTTATTATACTTATTATACTATGAAAAAAGAATGTATTTAAAAGTTTTTAATTAAATTGATAAGCTACTCAGAAACACCACTGTGTTTGAGCAGGAACAGGAAGTGATACTCTGATACTCTACCGTATAAGAGCGAACACCAAGAGTAATAATAATAACAATAATTGTTATTATTATTATATTTTTATCATGTCGATGTTTTCTTGTATTTGAATATCAACAAGTAAATAAGCAAATAAAAGAGAGAGTGTGAACATTGTGTGATTCCTCAGTGTGAAACTTTATGATGTGAATATTGTGACTCTGAGGGAGCTTACATGGTTCTTATCTAATGGATGACTTCATCTACTGAAAATGGAAAGTATCAAGTCAGAATGTTTTTATAACTTATCATCATTTATGAAGAAAATTAAAGGAGGATTCATCAGATGTGAGCAATTAACGTCCATCAGGTTAATCAGTAGTTTAAAGCCTCACTTTTGCCTCTACAAGATATTTATGCAGAAGTTCAACCAAACAGAAGACATCAGGTCCTGAGGTCACAGACTCAGACTATCACATTATCAGAGAGAAGCTCGAGTGTCTGTGACCTCTGCAGACCTGAACCTATGAAGAAAGACCTACTCTAAAAATATCAAAAGAAACCAGCTTCAAAATCAACAACCAACCTCCTCTACATGGACCACTGACTTCATGATATTTCCTTTAGTTTGTAATATTTTGCCCTGTAAAACAATTAAAGACCACCTTAAATAACTTTGGTTATAAAGTGTGTGAAGCACAGGAGGAGGAGTGACTGAGAGCAGAGAGGAGGAGCAGAGATTCAGGGAGGAGCTGAGCTGTTACTGAACTATAGAAGAGAGAAAAACCTCCACATTCAACAGAGTTCAACACAAAACAAACTTTATGTTCCTCAACATGCTGTCATTACATCACTGTGTGTTTCCTCTGATTCTTCTCACTCTCACAGGTCTGCTCACCTACACAGGAAACTATGTTCAACTCAAATGATTCATTAACGTCAATTATTGATTGAAAAACGTTCTCTCTTCCTTCAGGTGTCACATGTGATCAGCTCACTCCAGTCAAAGATGAAGAGTCCAGTGTAGAGGGCAGCACAGTTACTCTGACCTGCACGTACACCAAAGGTGCTGCTGATTATTTCTTCTGGTATCGACAACATCCAGGAAAAGCACCTGAGTTCCTGATCTCTCATTTGGAGTCGGGAAAAATAGTAACACCTCCCAGCAGCTCCAGACTCTCTGTTGGAGTCAGAAAGGAAGAAACAAAAATGAGTCTTCAGATCTCCTCTTCTGCAGTGACTGACTCTGCTGTGTACTACTGTGCTGTGAGGCCCACAGTGACAGGAAACAGCAAAACTCTGTACAAAAACCTTTGGAGCAAAGACAACAGAATACTCCACAACATCCACTAGAGGGAGCCACACACTGTTACACCTCTGATTCTTGTGTGGATCAGTGGTTGTAAACTTCTGGAGTTTGTTAGGATGGAGTTAAGATAGCTTTCAGTCATCAAACAGATATGAAGAAAGAGTTTTAGAGGAAACAGTAAAAAAGCATCAGAGTTTTCCTGTTTGAAGAAACTGGAGGTATTTTTATAGGATATTGAAAGAAATGAAAAGTGTGTAAATCTCCCATTAACCCAGTACAATCTTTCTCTTACTGGCACCTTTAGTGAAGCTTCCAGCAGAGGACCTGTGAGGCGTCTGTTTCTCACACTACAGACTCTCGTGTACGTGTCCTCTTGCTCAGTGTATATCAGTGGAGATTCCCATAGAGTCAGTTTGTGGAGAAGGTCGTTCTCATCGGTGTATTAAACCTTCATCAGCCTTTGTTTGGAACAAGAACTCTGCTGAGTTTCATAAGAAACTTCTTTTGGTTTTGGGTCATTTGAAACTAGCCTGGATGTGACAGAAGCTGATGTTCTGCACACAGTTTGGTAAATGTATTGTTTCTTTGAGCATCAGATCATTCTCAGCTACGCCAACGTGAACTGGAACGTTTTTACTCCTCATCAATCATCCTGTAAACATGACAAAGGTGAATTATGTGACACAGAGCGGCATCTGAACACGGGAGATGTGAGTGCTGAACAACGGCCTCCATGTGCTCAGTCTTATAGTGAACTACATTATACTGTTGGCAAAGTGTTACATTACTGTTATTAAATATTAAGTTTAAAATAAGATTTTGTTGGATTTGATTGTAATTTTTATGGAAGAAGTTTCTGTGATTTTCTGTTAGGAAGAGATTTCTTATGGTGAACAACAGGGGGCGCTGTTACACAAAACTATTTGATTGGCTGAGCTATTAAACTGGCCCCGCCCACTGAAATTAAGCTCATCCAATGACATTATTTGTTGGTCATTGTGCTGCAGTGGAAGAACATTGTTCATGTGCTGTCTGTCTGGCTTTAATAACTCCAAAGACATGTTGCTGCACCTCTTTTTGCTTCTATCTCACATTATAGGTGAGTTTAAGAACAGGGATTAAAGTTTAGTTGAAGCTGCTGCATTAAGCAGATATACAGACTGCATTTCACTACTTTTCTTCTTTCTTTTTCCAGGACTAACAGCTGGAGACTCAATCACTCCTCAACAACCTGAAGTCACTAAAACAGAAGGAGAATCTGTCACACTCACATGTAGCTATGAGACAAGTGCAGGTGGTGCTTGGCTTTATTGGTACAAACATCATTCTGACCTTCAGGCTCCTCAGTTTATACTCTGGAAAGGAGCAAGATCAGATAGTCATCTAAAGTATATTCCTGATAATCGATATGACTCAGAAACATCTTCTACAACAACTAATCTGACCATAGCAGCCCTAACCCTGGCAGACACAGCTCTCTACTACTGTGCTCTACAAACACAGTGATACAAAGTGTAGAAGAGGCTGTACAAAAACCTGAACACAGATATCTGACTACTCTTCAAAGAGGAGGGAAGTGGTATTCAAAGCACAGCTTCATATCAGATGGATTCTGCTAATTCCTGTTTTATCAGAGTCACTGTGGTTACAGCTGCTAATGAAACACTGTGGGAGGATTCACATGAGCAGCAAATCCACATCAACCACAAACCAACTGCAGGAACGTTCAGACACAATAAAAACTGTCAAACATCAAAAGCTGCTCATTTACACTATTTTATATTTAGTGGATGAGGACATGCAGAAATGCAGCAGAAGCAAAATAAACAGAGTAACAGAGGTTTATCTCTTTAAGGTAAAATCTCTCACATGAAGCTAAAAGTCCAACCAGGAAGACCATCTCATGCTTGTTCCATTTATTCTCTTTGAACTCATCACATCAGATGATGATGCTCTCCTTCATCATTGTCCTGCTCTCATGTTTAAGTGTTTCCCCTCTCAGTGTCAGATGGATGCAGCCCTCCTCCACCTTCCATCAGGACCAGAGTCTGTGGGTCCTTCCACTGAGGTCATCAGCAGTCCTGCTCCACATCACATCCATCCAGATGTTCAGCATGGTTCTTCAGCCCTGCTCCACCACCACAAGAGTCCAGACTCCCTCTGATCTAAACACTCAGGACTCCTCACATGTTTCTGCAGCAGCAGGGAGAGTTTCCAGTGAGCAGCTTCATGTCCTCACAGTCAGGCGGCTAAAATAAAGAAAGCAAAGGGAACAATTTGTTCATGTTTTCATGAATGATGCGTGCAGCTGTGAAAGCTGTTGTGGAATCACAGCAGTCCAGACTTCAAACTTCAGTCGTTTGATGGTTTTCCAACAGAGTTCTTAAAGTATGACCACAGTAGATCCAGAAGAACACTGAACGTGCTGTCGATGCAGGCCGACACCGAGGGCCCGCTGGTGTAGTCTCTGCAGGTGAAGGACGGATAAACCAGTCTGCACAGATCAGACCGAAAGATTCCAACAAGCAAATCCATCCATGAGGGCTTCTTTCCTTCAATCTAAGGGCCGAGATTTTTACTTTGAGTCACGGCTATTTATCAAAAATCTAAATCTGTGGAGTTCATCCATGGTAAGCAAAAAAATGTCATCACAGCTCCTTCTGCCTCTCATTTACTGGTAAAAAGAACAAACCCTCAAAATGCAAAACATTGAGCTGTCTCCAGTGCATGCTGGTCCACAGCAGAGCTAGACTCTCGTTATACCCAAAATGAATCCAAAAATACCCTGAGCAACATGAAGCAATAACTAACATGAACAAAACTCTGATCTAAAACAAATACAAGCAAAAAACAAACTTAACTAAACTCAACATTTATAATCCAACATCTAATTATTCTAAAAAACAACATTTTTCATGTTTTTGCTTTGCTGAGTTTGACTTCTTGTGTGGAGTTTTTACGTGACTCAATAAAATTCTGCAAACTTGGAACATTTTCCCGCAGATTTTACAGTCATGAGACTTTTCAGCTGCCTGCATTCTCACGTTTTTCCACATTATTATTAGACATAAACTTTTCCCCACACATTTTACAAGGATATGGCTTCTCTCCTGTGTACGTTCTCATGTCCTGCCACATATTAGTATTGCATATTACTAGATGTTAATGTTTTCCCTCACATTTTACAGTCATGCAGATGCTCACCTGTGTGTGTTCTCATGTGCTGCAACAAATTACAGCTACATGTGAACCTTTTCCCACACATTTTGCAGTGATATGGCTTCTCTCCAGTGTGAGCTCTTGTGCTGATAGTCAAAGCAGAACAACAGTTCAGAGTACCCAGCCTTCTTAGAGTCACTGGGTGGGGTGCTTGAGGGTGCTCAATCTGGTGACTCCGTTATCCTACTGGGAGACTTTAATCCTCATGTGGACCATACCATACCACCTTTATTTATAAAGCACTTTAACATAAAACCAGAGTTCACAAAGTGCTGTACATGCTAATAGCATAAGTAAAGAAAATTAAAATGAGATAAGATAAAATAAATAACTAAAAAACTAAAATAAATTGAAACATCTTAAAACAAATTGAGTCAACCCCTCTAACCAATGCCAAAGGCTTCAGCGAATAAATATGTTTTAAGAAGACTTTTAAATTCAGAGAGAGAAGAGGCCTGCCTAACATGCAAGGGTAGATCATTCCACAACTTTGGAGCAGCTACAGCAAAAGCACGATCACCTTTAAATTTATACTTAGTTTTCGGTACCTTAAGGAGCTGCTGATTGGCGGACCTAAGGGAACGGGCAGGTGTATATGGTTGTAGTAGCTCCGAGAGGTAGGGGGGGCCCAGGCCATTAAGAGATTTAAAAGCAAATAAGAGAATTTTAAAAACAATCCTAAAATGTACAGGTAGCCAGTGGAGTGAAATTAAAATTGGGGTAATGTGCTCAAACTTTTTTGTTCCAGTTAAAAGACGTGCTGCAGCATTTTGCACAACCTGCAGGCGCCTAATGGACGCATCACTAACCCCAAAATAAAGTGCGTTACAATAATCCAGCCTAGAAGTAACAAAGGCATGGATTACTGTCTCAAAATGCTGTTTCGATAAGATAGGCTTTATTTTGGCTAATTCCCTCAAATGAAAAAAGCTAGATCTTACAACGGCTCTGACCTGGCTTTCAAGTTTAAGATTTGCCTCTATTTTAACTCCCAGATTAGTGATGACTGGTATAACATACTGTGCCAGTGAACCAAGATCTATAATAGTGGCCTCAGAAGTGCCACCAAAAACCATCACTTCTGTTTTCTGTTCATTAAAATGTAAAAAGTTCAAAGCCATCCAGGCCCTTATTTCATCAAGGCATCTGAGCAGCGGGTCTACTGAGAAGCCATTTATCTTTTTAAGTGGGAAATAAATCTGGGAGTCATCGGCATAGCAGTGGAAAGAAATCTCATGTTTCCTGAAAATAGACCCAAGGGGTAGGAGATATAGAGAGAAAAGAAGCGGGCCTAAAACTGAACCCTGTGGGACCCCACATTGAAGAGAAGCAGCAGAGGATACAAACTCCCCGAGTTTCACAGAGAAAGTTCGCTCTGCCAAATAGGATCTGAACCACTGCAGTGCGGCACTCCTAACACCCACCAACTGCTCTAAACGGGAAATTAAAATATTATGATCCACTGTATCAAAAGCAGCAGTTAAATCTAACAGCACAATAATAACACAGTCACCTGAGTCATTTGCCAAAAACACATCATTAAAAACTCTTAAAAGGGCAGATTCGGTACTATGTAAAGCTTTAAAACCAGATTGGAAAACTTCTAAAATACCGTGTTCTTCTAGGAAGGACATTAATTGCTTGAAACTACCTTTTCAAGAATCTTTGAGATAAAAGGCAGTTTGGAAATAGGTCTGTAATTCGCAATAATATCAGGATCAAGAGCAGGTTTCTTGAGTAGAGGCTGAATCACTGCATGTTTGAGATTGACAGGTACAACACCAGAGGACAGACTACTATTTACAATGGATTGTACAGCTGATGCTATAGTGAGAAAAACCTCTTTGAAAAATCGAGGAGGGAGAGCATCATAAGGGGAACCTGAGGGCTTCATGTGAGCAACCAACTCCTGCAGGCAGAGCAAGGAAACTGGCTCGAACCTGTCAAAGACAGCAGAGCTAGGGACAGGGGTAGAAGGGTCGAGAACGGACTGGGAAGTCTGCGCTTTGACAGATAGCACTTTATCAATAAAAAAGTGTAGGAAGTTTTCACTAATTTCCTGAGAAGACTCGACACCAGCAGTCTGTGGAGCATGAAGGACCATGTCAATAGTCTTAAATAAGACATGAGGCTTACGACAATTTGCCTGAATAATAGCAGCAAAATGTTTCCTCTTAGCGTCTTTTACAGTTTTCTGGTAAGAATTCCAGTAATCTTGTAACATTTGGTCTGACACCTGAAGTTGATCCTTCTTCCATTTACGTTCAGCTCTCCTACACTTTCTTCTGGCAGCCCGGGTGTCTTCATTCAGCCAGGGTTCAGATTTGGCTTTTGCTTGCCTAAGCTTAAAGGGGGCCACTGAATCTAAAGCAGTTTGACAGACAGAGTAAAACCACGTACTCAGCTCTTCTGTATCATTGCATATGAAATCAGGAAGGCCGCCGTTCTGATTAAAAACAATAGAGAACTGTCCAGCAGAGGAAGGGTTAAAAATACGACAGCTCCTAGCAGCAACAGGAGGAAGATTAACTTTGGTAAAAGGAAGGAAAACCTCAAACAGGACGGGCCTATGGTCTGACCATACAACATCACTAACCTCTAAGTTAGAGACAGGTAAATTGTGAGTTAAAACAAGATCCAACGTGTGCCCATATGTTTGTGTAGGCACAGACACAGGTTGCACAAGATCAAAAGAGTCAATAAGATTTAAAAAGTCCTTTGCCATTGGCTTGTCAGGGCAGCACACATGAATATTGAAGTCCCCAATAATAAGGACATGATCATATTTTGGCATAATTTCAGCCAACAGATCAGAAAAGTCATTTAAGAAGTTCTTATTGTATTTTGGGGGTCTGTAAACCACAGCACAGAGCACTGTGTGAGAGCGACCTAGCTCAAACATGCTCAGTTCAAAGCTACTAGGTGATGTTGATAAGGGCAGTGGTTTACATTTATACTGCTTCTTAAAAACAGCCGCTAGTCCTCCTCCTCTGCCTGATATTCGAGGAGAGTTTAAAAAGCAGCAGTCATCAGGTAAGAGATCTGTGAAAGCGCTGGACTCACCGGCCCTCAACCATGTCTCAGTTATACAGAGGAAATCCAGTCCTTGGGTCATAAATAAATCCCTTAAAATAAAAGTTTTATTACTCAGCGATCTAGTGTTCACCAATCCAAACCTGGTGGAGGTCAGCGTGTTCGTGGCTGACAGCGAGACCCGACGCAGCGGCCGCAAGTTCTGTAGGTTCGCACCGCGCCGACGAAGATGAGGGGAAATCTTTCGTGGCTGGGACATCTGATCCGAGCCAACAACAGGCACCAGCCAGGCATCGATGGGCTCCAGAGAGCACGGAGAAAAGGCATGACAAGGTACAGATCCACGTTCGTTCCACAGAGCCGGGGAAGAGCGCGCCAAGTACGCCTTAATTTTCACGAGTAGACCGCTACGTTTGCCCCGGCGTCCGAAACGCTTTCGCCGTGAGGCTGGGGCCAGGGTCCGACAAAGGTTAGCTGGTATCCCAGACAGGAATGGAGGTAACGCCTTATGTCCATTATAAGTTGCATTGGTAAGATCACTGGCAACTAGTCGGAGGTCCAACAGTTTTTGGCGATTGTACATTAAAAGAGAGTTGACTCTAGCAATAAAAAACAACATAAGCAAACACAACAGAGGAAGAGCCAGACGGCGAGCCACACACACTGGCGCCATCTTGGATTTTTCAGGTCTGGACAACAAAAAAAGAGCTGGCTGGCTGTGATTGGGAGAAACAGCCTGCCTTATTTTGGTGTTCTTTTATTGGACTTTGCCCACAGCGAACACCATGTTATAATTTAAAGACGTGCACAAATGCACGTGGCATCAGGACACCCTTGAATCCCACTGACACGTCTTCTGTAGAAGAAGCAGATTCTCTGAATGAGGGGGATGACTCATCTATCACTAGGGCTGAGATCAGTGAGGCAATTAAACAACTTCTTGGTGGCCAGGCCCCTGGGCTGGATGAGGTTCCTGAAGGCCATCTACAACGTTACATGGAGATCTGGGGCAGCGCCTCTGACAGATAGACTGGGATGGTGGTTCCATCTTTGATCCATGTTTCAGACATGGCAATAATGGTTTTGTCAACTGATTGAAAGGTTCCTTTATATTATTGAAACTAGCATACGGCCTTCTGCTATTAAAACGGATTGTTGATCATTTATTCTTCGTGTTGATGGTGTGACTAAACTGCTCATCAACAACATATTCAATGAATCCTTTGTGTCGTCTACTTGCTGCAGTCTCCTCCTTTTCTCTGCAGCTGTGATTTCTCTTCCCTTTGACCTTCACTAAGTCTTCACTTGAACTTTGAATCTGAACAAAAGTTTTTCCGTCACATCTTCTCTTCATCTTTCACGGCTATAACTAAACGCAGACACAGATTCTCTTTGTCTCTCACAGGCTGTCAGTGATCTTCAGTCTGTTTCTGACTTTGTTTCTGCTCACAGTCAGAGGGAGCTGACATATTCAACATGAACACAGATCATGAAGTTACAGAGTTATTCTGTCTGTTCTGACTTAAAGTTGTTGATGATCAAAGATGAATGGATCTTCAGATCTGCTCTGCTGCAGTGACAGACTCTGCTGTGAGGCCCACAGTGACAGCAAACCCACAGAGATGCTCCACTAGAGGGCGACATCATCCAGTAGGCGGGGCTCTCCTTCTGCACTGTGTTCAACCATTGTGTCAATAATAAGTGCTGCTGTGAAGAGAACAATTCTCAGACTGAATGTTGAACATCAGCTAGTTTCTCCTGTTGATTTAAACCTTGTTGTACAGATGGAACATTGGCTGTGGATTATTCTTGCTGCTCTTTTCTTTGGTGAGATACAAACATCAACATGTTTCCTCTGCACACGACTCACAACAAGGACAGAAAGAGGAGATTTAATCATTTTACACTGTGGAACTTTTCAATAACTTCAATTATGTTTATTGATCCATCTCTTCCTCTGCATGTTCTGTTCTTCCTCAGAGTGTAAAGGAGAAGACAAAGTGATCCAGGAACAAGGAGATGTCATTGCTGCTGAAGGAGACACAGTTACACTTGACTGTAGATATGAAACATCTACTTATGCGTATTTGTTCTGGTACAAACAAGAAGTGAACGAGGTTCCAAAGTATGTTTTACGTCGTGATGCTAGTGGAACAGGAGCTAACGATGATAATTTTCCAAAAGAAAGATTTGATGCTGAAGTCAACAGAACATCAATTTCTCTGAAGATCCAGAAGCTTCAGCTGTCTGACTCTGCTGTGTACTACTGTGCTCTGCAGCCCACAGTGACAGGAAACAGCAAAACTCTGTACAAAAACCTTTGGAGCAAACAGAATACTCCACAACATCCACTAGAGGGAGCCACACACTGTTAAACCTCTGATTCTTGTGTGACTGATGACAAAGACAACAGAAACGTGACGATCCAGTTCTGGGACCAGGAGTTGCAGTTTTAACAGTCTTCCACACCAGTTTATTATGTTTGTTTTTGATATTTTTTTTTATTTTTTTTCCAAAATTTAAAACATAAACAACCCCCAAAACAAACAAAAACAAACAACCATGCACTTCACAAAAACCACAGGTACCAAAAGCTACCAAAACATCAAACCTACTTCCAGTGGCCGCTGCACTTTAAACGGGAGTAGCTCAGACGTCAGAGAACATCCCAAAATTACAAGTTCAGGCTGTGCAGGCTTCATATCTGCCTCAGAATACCAGTCAAACATTTTAGACCAAAAGCCTGTTAATGAGGGAGAAGAACGAAAGGCAGACACTTACTCCACATAGATTCAGGCACCTTCATCCCCGATTTATTCTCCCAAGCCTGCCTAATCCCAGCTGTATGCACCACAGCAGAATTACCAAATAACTGTACAATTTTGGTGATATGATGTCTGGAATCAGGTCTTGAGTATTTTGTAGATGCCATGTTCTGACGGTAGAGTTGCAAAATCTTTAAACTTGGACTGGATGTAATGCCTGACCTGCAGATATCTATATAAATGTGAATGAGGCAGATTATATTTCCCTTTTAGTTGACAAAAGAAGAAAATGTGTTATCAACATACAAATCCTCAATAGACACTAAACCCTTTTCTCTCCAGTCATGATACTTCTTATCTTGCCAAGGAGGCATAAAATCATGATTAAAACACATCTGTACAGGTGTGTCTGGCAGTTCCAGAAATCTTCTCCTCTGATTCAAGATTCTAACGGTTTGTTTTAATTAAAATATTAGCAGCTCAGGAGTAATGTCTGAAACTTGGCAGGCTCAGCCCTGCGCCTCTCTTGGATTTCTGCCCTCTTGCCATTCCAAATATAGGACGTTGGCAGCTAATTCATGACCTTCCATGCGGTTCTGTAAGTCAGTCTGTACGGATAGCACCGACTGGAACTTGGCCTCAAAAGCATCAAACCGTTCATCAGGTCTCTCCAGGATTGATTCAGATGTTGTCTTACATATTTCCTGGCACATGTCCTACATTTCAATCTTGTCATCTGTGGTGACAACTTTAGGCTCAGCCAAAGCCCTGCTAGCGCAGCTATCATTAGCACCAAGCTCGCTAACACTAGCGCTGCTAATGTATCTGTCGATGGTCTTATTCTCGCCCAGGTTCAAGGCTTTCTTCAGCAGTTTGAGATGTGCAGGGCAACGATTAAGCCAAAGGAACCAGTTGATTATTTAAGCTCCTGAATGGTTTTATCTTGTGTTGTATGGAGAGCTCAAACCCACGCGTCTACATCATACACATGTGCACTAGCCTTCCACACCAGCTTATTAATCTACCAGAGACCCAGACAGAGTTTTCATTCATTTTAAAGCCTGAAAGCTGTTTTATTTGCTATCATCTATCGTCCACCTGGGCCTTACACAGAGTTTCCATTGATGGAGGGACTCGACCAAACTGGAGCAGGGCCAAGCGATGGGTTTGGTGACTCACCCCCAGTTGCCACAGACGCGTCCCCAGTAGGGTGTGGTCCACGAGGGCTGTGTGGTCACCAGCCATTGGACCAGCCATTGAGAGTCACAGCACATAAATGTGTTGGAGCTGCAAGCTGTGGTCCTGCCATGGTCACAGCAGCCTACATGAAGAGCCGGGGGGCCTAGGCTCCCCCCTCCTCTCCAGGATGGCTACTAGGCTGTGGCAGTGGGATCACCTCCTGTTCCACTCACTGAGAGCAGTTCATGTTCCAGGGCCATTGAATATGGCATCCAGTTCTGGAGACACAGAGACACAAAAAGAAAACTGATGATGATAAACTCTGGACTCACGTTTTAAAATCAGTTTTGCTTCACAGAAACTCAGGAGGTTGTGAGTAGAGCAGGTCCACAGTTTGATCAAAGTAATGTTTGATTCATTTTAGTATCACTGCATTTATAACTGTTGAATGATTGTGGCTGAGCTGGGTGCTTAGTTAAAGCGTGTGCTGTAGAACATAAAGGATCATTCCCCAAGCAGTGAAAGCAGCTTAAAAACGATCCAACAACTAAAACTGGTCCATTCAGAAAAGAGCTGCTGTTAAAAAAAGTGCTTCTGCTGGTGTTCTTGTGGTCAGCAAGCTAACTAATGAAGCTCTGCAATGTGAAAGTGTTATTCACAAGCACACAAAAGCTGCTCTCTAAAACCTTCAACACCAAACAGTGTGAACTTTCCATTTAAAGGAAGCAAGAAGAACTGTTTTAAGGATGACTGGGACATAAAGTTTACCAGGACAGCAGATACAGCACTTATTTTTCACTGAACAATGAAGGAGGCAGCTTTCTTCTGGCAGTTCAGGAATAAACTGCAAGAAGTCTACACTGACCTTTCACCCTTCAGTAAAGGCTCAAACTTGTGTAGAACTATTGCACATTTCTGAGGAGGAAGAGGAAGTGAGAGAAGTGAAACTCAAAGAGGAGACAGAGAGGGAGAGTCTGTCTCCCACTAGAGGGAGCCACACACTGTTAAACCTCTGATTCTTGTGTCATTGGACTGATGACAAAGACAACAGAGAAATGAAGCAGTAAAGATCAGAGACAGAGACAGAGCTGCTGTGGAAGCACAAAACTATTTGATTGGCTGAGCTATTGCACTGGCCCCGCCCACTAAAGTTGAGCTCATCCAATGACATTATTTGTTGGTCATTGTGCTGCAGTGGAAGAACATTGTTCATGTGCTGTCTGTCTGGCACTGTCTGACTGCTACAACTATCACAGCCGAACATAAACACAGGTTCAGATATGCTTTTTCCCTGCTGTCAAATAATTGTGTAGTTATCAGTGAATTCACTGTCACTGATGATTCCAGGGAATCCTCTCCTCCCCAAACTTTACAGTCTGAACGGGAAACTTGTGCAGACACTGATGTGGTGAAGCCAGCCGTAAAAGTCACTGTCCGGATGTACTTGTACTTGTAACTGCACCTCTTTAGTTTCTTTTAACACCAGCAGATGTTTCGCTGTTCATAAAGACCCTTAATAGGTTTCTGTCTGGCTCCACCCACTGATGCTGAACTCAGCCAATGAGATGGTCTCTTCTGCAGAACTCCAGCCTGATGTTGAGGAGAAGGCTGTGCAGCAGAGAGGCTGCTTAGTCTTTTCATTCTGCTGAACTTTGTTCATCTGCTGTGTGACTTCAGCACCTGAAACATGTTCCTTTACCTGTTTGTACTTTTCTCTCACTGCATAGGTGAGTGTTAGAACACAGAAAAGTCTCATTGTGACAAGATTTGATCAGGAAATAAAAACCAGAGGAGACACAGAGATTCAGGGAGGAGCTGAGCTGCGACTGAAGAGCAGACGAGACAGAGAAACCTCCACATTCAACACAGAAGATTCAGTCCAACATGTTGTTGTTGGGCTGTTATGAAACTTCTCTGTTAATCATCATGATTCTAACAGGTACATGTGAAAAAACTTCATCCTAATATTTTAATTATTCTTCACGATTTCTTTGTATAATATTTACAGATTTCTGTTTCTTTAGGTGTCAGCTGTCAACAACTCACTGCCAGCAAAGCTGAAGAGTCCAGTTTGGAAGGCAGCACAGCTACTCTGTCCTACAGATACTCCAGACAAGCAACTGGAAGTGATCAGTTCTACTGGTATCGACAATATCCTGGAAAACCACCAGAGTTCCTGACCTTTAACTTGGGAACACAAAACACAACAAATTCCAAACTTTCTGTCAGAATGGTCGACGACAGAAATGGTCTGAACCTTCAGATCTCCTCTGCTGCAGTGTCTGACTCTGCTGTGTACTACTGTGCTGTGAGGCCCACAGTGACAGGAAACAGCAAAACTCTGTACAAAAACCTTTGGAGCAAAGACAACAGAATACTCCACAACATCCACTAGAGGGAGCCACACACTGTTAAACCTCTGTAGACTCTGAGAGAATGAGGCACAGCTGTGACAGCGAACTTCAGCAGCTACAATAACCTCACGAGTCTCCTCCTGAGTCTTGTAATCACAGTGTTCAGCTCAGGTGAAGCCTGTCATGCAGCAGCAGAGCAGCAGAGCTGGAAGAAACACAGCCGTGGGAACATTCCTGTTTCAAACCAAACACTCATCTTTCTCCGTTTTGTTTGCTCACAGAATATTAAGAATATTTTAATAGATGATTTTATCTCTTGCAGATGATTCATTCAGCAGATTACAACTAGAAAACAGATTTTTACGGGAGGCTTTGATTAACCTGAAATTGCTCTTTGAGTATAAATGTGTGTGAAAGGGTGAACGAGGCTGTTGTATGAAGCACTCTGAGCGCTCAAGTAGAAAAGTGCTTTATGAGAAGCAGGAAGCTGAAGCTGATAAATGGA
This sequence comes from Simochromis diagramma, assembly GCF_900408965.1. Classification (NCBI taxonomy): domain Eukaryota; kingdom Metazoa; phylum Chordata; class Actinopteri; order Cichliformes; family Cichlidae; genus Simochromis; species Simochromis diagramma. The sequence continues at coordinate 32,941 of NW_024387099.1, read as the reverse complement.
GCAAGTCTTGTTTTTCTTCATTTTACTGAAGCTCTTTATAAACCTTTTCCTTCTTAAGGCTTTTTTCTTTTGTATGAAAAATAAATTCCTCGCTAATACACACGTCTCACTGCCAGACTTAATAATTAACCTACTTTAAAAACATGCACATTACATTACATGAGCTAAAAGGTGGTGTCAAAGACATATCCACGTTCTATCTGAACATATTAATACTCACAAAGATGAAAGTTTCCCAAGGCACGAGCATGTACATGAGCTTCCTCTTTTATTCCTGCTGAAACATTTGTTCACAACATTACCGGAGAAGATACGCCAAAGACAGGGTCATGGCCAAACGCTACTGTTGCTCAATGCATAACACAACAGAGATCATTTGTGACACACGTCTTCCTCTGATCAGATTTCAAAGCCAAAACATTTTAGAATAAATTTACTTACAATATTTATTAATTACACACTTATTTATTACCTTTATGTAACTAAATCATGTCCTGAACTAATTACTGTCTTTGAGCAACACAGCAAACACAGAGCAGAGAGGAGGAGCAGAGATTCAGGGAGGAGCTGAGCTGTTACTGAACTATAGAAGAGAGAAAAACCTCCACATTCAACAGAGTTCAACACAAAACAAACTTTATGTTCCTCAACATGCTGTCATTACATCACTGTGTGTTTCCTCTGATTCTTCTCACTCTCACAGGTCTGCTCACCTACACAGGAAACTACGTTCAATTCAAATGATTCATTAACGTCAATTATTGATTGAAAACGTTCTCTCTTCCTTCAGGTGTCACATGTGATCAGCTCACTCCAGTCAAAGATGAAGAGTCCAGTGTAGAAGGCAGCACAGTTACTCTGACCTACAAATACACCACAGGTGCTGATTATTTCTTCTGGTATCGACAACATCCAGGAAAACCTCCAGAGCTCCTGATCTCACACTCACCTTCAGGAGAAGTAGGAGTAGAAAAAATTCGTGGACTGAAGATTCAAGTGGAGGGAAAAGAAATCAAGATGAACATCTCCTCTGCTGCAGTGACAGACTCTGCTGTGTACTACTGTGCTGTGAGGCCCACAGTGACAGGAAACAGCAAAACTCTGTACAAAAACCTTTGGAGCAAAGACAACAGAATACTCCACAACATCCACTAGAGGGAGCCACACACTGTTAAACCTCTGATTCTTGTGTCATTGGACTGATGACAAAGACAACAGAGAAATGAAGCAGTAAAGATCAGAGACAGAGACAGAGCTGCTGTGGAAGCACAAAACTGTTAGATTGGCTCAGGAATTAAACTGGCCCCGCCCACTGAAGTTGAGCTCATCCAATGACATTATTTGTTGGTCATTGTGCTGCAGTGGAAGAACATTGTTCATGTGCTGTCTGTCTGGCTTTAATAACTCCAAAGACATGTTGCTGCACCTCTTTTTGCTTCTATCTCACATTATAGGTGAGTTTAAGAACAGGGATTAAAGTTTAGTTGAAGCTGCTGCATTAAGCAGATATACAGACTGCATTTCACTACTTTTCTTCTTTCTTTTTCCAGGACTAACAGCTGGAGACTCAATCACTCCTCAACAACCTGAAGTCACTGAAACAGAAGGAGAATCTGTCACACTCACATGTAGCTATGAGACAAGTGCAGGTGATGTTTGGCTTTATTGGTACAGACATCATTCTTACCTTCAGGCTCCTCAGTTTATACTCTACAAAGGAGCAAGATCATAGAGTGGTGATGATTATATTCCTGATAATCGATATGACTCAGAAACATCTTTTACATCAACTAATCTGACCATAACAGCCCTAACCCTGGCAGACACAGCTCTCTACTACTGTGCTCTACAAACACAGTGATACAAAGTGTAGAAGAGGCTGTACAAAAACCTGAACACAGATATCTGACTACTCTTCAAAGAGGAGGGAAGTGGTATTCAAAGCACAGCTTCATATCAGATGGATTCTGCTAATTCCTGTTTTATCAGAGTCACTGTGGTTACAGCTGCTAATGAAACACTGTGGGAGGATTCACATGAGCAGCAAATCCACATCAGCCACAAACCAACTGCAGGAACGTTCAGACATGAAGAGACAAAAATAATACAAACACAATGGACTACTAATTTTAATATTCAGAATACAAAATACATAAAAAAAACCATAAAAAAAACTACATAAGTGTTACATGCTTTGTTTTAAATTTACAAACTGAGAGCACATAAAGAAGCTCTTCATTAAGGCTCTGCCTTCCCATATATAATTTTCCCTCTAGAAGGGCTACGGCTTCTGACTTGTGTGTGTCTTCATGTGACGCAACAACACACTACTAGATGCAAAAACAAAACTGGCACATTTGACAAGGTTATTACTTCTCATGTGTGCTTAATTCTCATGTGCTTTAACAAGTAATTTCTAAAAGGCAAATTTTCCCACATGTTTTGCAAGGATGTGGTTTTTCACCGTTGAAGATAAATGTCCTGAATGGTAGGAAGCCTCGTGCCAGTGATGTGCTCTGCTGCCTTCACCACCCTCTGTAGTGATTTTCGGCTGCTGGCAGAGCAGCTTCGTACCAAACTGTAATGCAGCTCGTCAGCAAGCTCTCGATCGCACATCTGTAGAAATGTGAGGTGATGTTAGCGTTCATGCCAAACTTCCTCGGCTTCCTCAGGAAGTAAAGCCGCTGGCGAGCTTTCCTGAAAACAACTAGAGCCTAAATGTACGAGACCTGAAAACATGATGACATGAGACCTAAACATGGAAATTGCCGACTACAAACAAATGACACTAACACAATATATACACAGAAGGTAACGAGGGAATGTGCAACAGAAGGCAAACACAGTTAACCTGACATAACAAGACAGGCAGGAAGCAAAACTGAATACACAGGAGACGGGACTATCAAAATAAAACAGGAAGCAAGACACATACGGAGAGGCGAACAAAGACCGCCTCTCTGTACACAAGCTTAACACTGAAACCGGGAGAGAAACAAACATGGGGACATGAATGATTGTGGAAACAGAGAGGGAACATGGAACACCAGGACAGGGGTAAAAGAACGTGAGATGTGGAACAGCAAAACCAAAGTGACAGAAAACTAAAGACAAGAAACTTTAAATATAACATAAGAAAACCAGAAAAGTACAAATGACACTGAATCAAAGAAATTTAGAAAAACCCCAAAACACAGCAACACTCGGTCACAGATCCAACGCAATCTCTTTATTGTAAATTTATTTTGTTTTTGTTGAATAAGCTTTATTAACAAAGCACAAAATACAGATACAAATTAACAAAACACAGTGTCACAGGGTTTTGTAAAAAAACTAATGAGAAATCAATTGGATTATTTACTAAACTGTAGAGAATCAGATAATATTGAACAGGGAACATAAGTTTATGGTTTTGACAGCTTTTACATTTTGGGGATGTTGTATGGTTTTAAAATATTGTTTGGTTTCATTTAAAAAGCACTGAAAGGATGTTTTTGTGTTAGAAAGTTTCGATTTATGTATATGAAATTTAGCCAGTAATATCAGTAATTTACTCAAATAAAATATGTTTGCCCGGTCTGTGGGGTACTTAAAGAAACCAAATAAGATTTTCTCGTAACAAAGAGAGAACTCAGAAATAGGGCTGGGCCATATTATACCGTTCACGGTAATACCGGCATAATGTTAGGCAACGATAGGAAAATGAAATATCGCGATAGAATATGAGTAAAACGCGCATGCGCAGTGCCTTTGTTTTCATACGCACATGGCCGATTGTTGAGTGAAACAGATGAACCAGAATTGGTTTGTAAAATGGTGCAACTTCAGTGATGTGGAACTGGTTTGGTGTTTGTCCCTCAGATACACGACAAAGCACATTTTTTTGCAGAACATGCAAGCGGCCGTTGTTATTGTCATATTTGTCGGACTAAGATGCTCTTAAATCTGGGAGTAATCTGGGTCCTAAACTCCGTATGCTTCAGGTCAAACGAACACTGCAGCATCACTGAGAGTTAAAAACTGTCTAAATTCTTTCATCTTTAATAAAACGATCAGCATTGCTGCTTTACCAGGTGTAACTATGAAGTTTAACTTCCAGGCATCCATGAAAACAAAATTTAATACATTTAACGGAGTTAGAAGTTAGCAGGAAGCTAGCGGAAGTTAGCTCGCTAGTTTCGCTAGTTACCTAAGCATGATATAGCATGTTCTGACTGAGAGATTTCTGAAAAAATTCAAACGTACGGCTCTGCTATCACTTCCAACATAAATGAAGACAGGAAACTAAACAGCAGTGACGTTTGTAGGGTTACTGAAGTTGGGCTAGCTGGTATATAATGATGTGCTACGTGATCGCTAGCGACACAGCTATGTTAGCATAACATAAACAGTGAAGCTGGAGGACGAACACTAACACTTTTCCACTTATAAAAGTTAACGTTAAAGTTCCTGATAGTTAGAGACAAATGCAATCGCATGGCAGGATGCTGTAAACGGACCAAACTTCAGTCAGGAGAACAACTGAGATAATCCATCCACAATACGAGGTTAGTCATTAATATACTGCAACAACATGGGAATAGAGCAGCTGCCAGAGAATTCAACATTAATGAATCAATGGTACAGAAGTGGAGGAAGCAAGAAGAATGAGCTTAATAAAGTTTGATTTATCTGACTGCTTTGTTTCGCTTAATGTGCCTTATAATCCCGTGCACCTTATGGTCCGAAAAATGCGTACTGCACACTGCAGTTTAATGTTGCAAAGCACCTCTTTTTAACTTCAGTGGATATTATACATGGTTATGCTCAGGATATGTCAGCCCATTTCTACTGGAAATGCCTTTTGGTTAAACTTTCAGCAAGGAATTTGCATTTGCACCGTTACATTTTTATAAAGCTTTAATGTACATAAAAACCAGCTTCTTGTTTAAGTGAAAATAAATGGAAGGTTGTCTTTTTGCGCTAGTAATGTTGTGGAGTTGTATTTTGTCTGGCATCAATTATATCGTCAGTTATATCGTTATCGCAAATTTTCAAATATATATCGTGATAAATATTTTTGGCCATATCGCCCTGCTCTACTCAGAAAAGATAAAAAAAACTAAACAAAACACAAAATTGTTGCCAGAAAAGATTTGTGTATAAGCAGGAGCAAAATAAATGAGAAATATCTTCCTTCACACAATTACAAAATGAACAGTTAACATCAATGTTCTTTTTATAAAGTACAAGAAAACATCTGTTTGGGTAAAAACGATGAATAACTATTTCCATTACTTTGTTATTTAATAGAAATTTTTACGGTAAGGTCCAATTATGGTAGATATTGTCACTTCTGAGCTCCACTAGAGGGCGACATCATTCATTTTGTGAGGCCCCCCTTTGTTTTACAAGAAAAATGTTTAACCCCACCCCCCACCCCCCACGCGCATGCACGCACAAACACATCCTCCAACCACACACGCCCATATTTTGCTCCATTGTGGTTTATTTCACACCTCAAACATTTAGTAAACAATTAAGCAAATACAAGTAATCTGCAATAAATTACAGGTAGTAATAAAATAAACTACTAACTCTTTTACGCTACGTCCGCACCTACTGCGTCCTATTTTTGAAAACGCAGCTGTTTCGTCCACGTAAACGGCGTTTCGAATCACCAAAAACTGAGATTTCTTTTTTTAAAGGTATGTGCCTTTTTCCACGTCACGCTGTGGCCACGTTATTGTTTACATGAGATGAATCGCAGAATAGCAGAAAGAGACAAAATACTGTTAATCTGACTGTCTGCAGGTTTTACATGCAGTTACTATCCCTCTGTTTACAAAGGCAGAGGCGTCACGGTGTGATTGTTTTACATGTAGTTGTTTTTTCCTGTATAATAATATTCAACATTGATCTCAATACACTTTTCAAAAAATGCAAAATGTGTTCAAAAACATAAACAGCTGTGAGATCCTGTTTGTCTGTGACAGGGGGAACAAATCGTGGCAGGATCAGCCTGATGTTATTTGTATCCTGCTGTAACTTTACTGTATAAAGAGAAAACATCTCCAACATGTCAGGAGCAGTTAGTCATTACAACAAGTGATTGTGAACTAAAAATCAAGAATGTGGGATCCTGTTTGTCCGTGATTTAAACAGCCCAGCGCTGCTCCCGATGAAGGGAAAACCAATCCTGCAGGGAGACCTACCTCAGCACCTGTGCAGGTGAAACCAAAGGGCAGATTTGCTTCATCATATTTTCTTTGGCTTTGAATGAAGTTGGTTTGGAAACATATTCAGCGATGCTTCATCTCCTGCTTTGCGTTTGTCTGGGTGCCCCGTGCTAGCAGTGTCCAAGCGTTTTGTTTTTTTTCCGTTTTCATACCGCCCCTCCCCCCCTGCAATGGCTCTGTGCCCCCCCTAGGGGGCGGGCCCCACACTTTGAGAAGCTCAGCAGTAGGCGGGGCTCTCCTTCTGCACTGTGTTCAACCATTGTGTCAATAATAAGTGCTGCTGTGAAGAGAACAATTCTCAGACTGAATGTTGAACATCAGCTAGTTTCTCCTGTTGATTTAAACCTTGTTGTACAGATGGAACATTGGCTGTGGATTATTCTTGCTGCTCTTTTCTTTGGTGAGATACAAACATCAACATGTTTCCTCTGCTTAAATAAATGTGTGAGTCTGATTAATGGTGAGTTTTTAATCATGTTTATTGATCCATCTCTTCCTCTGCATGTTCTGTTCTTCCTCAGAGTGTAAAGGAGAAGACAAAGTGATCCAGGAACAAGGAGATGTCATTGCTGCTGAAGGAGACACAGTTACACTTTACTGCAAATATGAGACCAGTGTCTCCAGTCCATATTTGTTCTGGTACAAACAAGAAGTAAATAGTTACCCAAAGTATATGCTGCATTCTTTCTCAGCAACAACAGAAAAATCTGAAGAGTTCAACAACGAGAGATTTGATGCTAAAATCAACAAAACAGAAAAGTCAGTTCCTCTGAAGATCCAGAAGCTTCAGCTGTCAGACTCTGCTGTGTACTACTGTGCTCTGCAGCCCACAGTGACAGGAAACAGCAAAACTCTGTACAAAAACCTTTGGAGCAAAGACAACAGAATACTCCACAACATCCACTAGAGGGAGCCACACACTGTTAAACTTGTCTGGTTTGTTTCACTCAGTTAATAAAATGTCTTTTGCATAAAAACAGAAGCTTTAATTCACTTCTTAAAGGGGAGATTGTTCTAATAAATAATCATCCTCTCTCTTCACTGCAGTTTCTTTAAAACTGTCTCTTCATGATCAGATGTGCAGATCACAGCCTGATGGTAGCAGACCTGTTAGTGACACTTTAAATATCAAAACAAGACTTTTAATCTTCATGCATCATTTTTTGTTTCCCAGATATTTTTTTCTTTCACATATTTCATGAATATTGCTTCTGAGACAGGTGTGAAATTATATTTATATTATATTTAGCACAGCTCAAGAAAATACAATGAGAAAGCAAAATAGCTTTATTGGGCAAAAATAAAAGTGAAGCTCACGCGACTTGCTGCTGCTACTCACTGGCATCTTTGTATCTTTCTTTATATTCTTTGATACATCTTAACAAATTTAATCCTTCTTGTCTTCTACTTACACGACTGGCGATCGAACTTTGCAAGTGCCTGAGTGTTTTGGGTCGAGTTCATCTGCCTGTTTGTTTTGGCCGTTGTCTCCCTTGGATCCGTACACCTGACTGTCTGTCTGTGATTTTGTCCTGGCAGGATCTGCGTCTTGCTCGTTTGGGTTTGGATTTTTATGTAATTGGTCTACTGACCTAGTGTTGGACTTTACCAATACTCAGCTGACCAGCTTCTCCGACTCCGCTTTCACCTGGCTGCATTCCTCCCTCGCCGAAAGTACATTCACCTGGGCTCTCGTCGAATTTTCACCATGACGACTTTAAGCCAATGCAGTCTCTCTGGTCCACTTCTCGTCGTCCTCCATGGAACTCTGACAGGGCTGTTGACCACAGTGTGTTAGCCAGCCTGCTCAGGTCGGCTAACACTTTTGTTCAGTCTGACAGCACCGATGTCAATTTCGGCCTCTTTGCTAACGAGCATCTCATTCGGGATCTGCTCACAGATCGTAACTTTGACTTTCCGTTTGACTGAGACGTGGCAACAGCCCAGTGACTTTTCGCAGCTCCGCTCCCCCGGGGTTTGTTTACACCTGCCAACCTCGTGACTCCGGTGTTCTGACAAAAACACACTACCTATCAAGCTGTCCTACTTGTTGTTACTGCGCATGCGCACAACTCATGACATGATTTCGATGTTAATTGTACACGCCTATTATTTGATCCTACCCCGATCTCGTGCGTGCGTTTTACTTTCTTATTACAGTTGATACTTGTTTTCCTTAAGCTGTTGTCAATTTGTTAACCTTTGAAGCTAACATGCGTTTTGTTTTTTGTGCAAAAATACTCCAATTTAGAGTTTCAATTGAAGTCATTTAGTGCTTCTAAACGTCTGCAAACTGGCATACAGTGTAAACCTTGTCAATTAATTTTAGTCCTCCTGCAGTTAGTGGACACCACTCTCTGTTGTCATGTCGAAGGAAGTAATATTGCACTACTTACTTGTTAATTATGTATGATGGAGGCATAAACCACGTAAGGTAGTATATTCTGATAAGGTAGCACGGACTGATAGACATGACTATAAATTTACGCTATGGTAGGATGTTTTGACAAAGTAGGACATTTTGCCCGAACACTGGCCGCGGTGGAGGTTGTCAGGTTTATATTGTTGATTGTCATTTATGCTTAGAAATATTTAACCATATATGCTTAGAGGTGTATAATCGATTGTGTAATGATAGGATGTGTGATCCTTAGGAGTCTGCAAAGACTTCGTGCGCATTCCAGAGTGTTCTGGCAGTCACACCCACATCCTGGGAGCGTGGGAGAGGTCGTACCTTCTCTTATTGTTTTATGGTCGGATAAACGTGTCTATATCTGTTTTAGGCTAAGTGCCTTTTGTTTAGATGAGCTGCTGGACTTCCAGACCAGCAGGTTTAGGGAAGTCTTTATGGGTCACACTCTGACACCCCCCTACACACACACACACACACAGACACACACACACAGACAAGGTATTCTTTGTTCACATGTATACCTATGTAAGATGTTATATGTTAATGCACCTATGTATATTCATGTGACCTCAATAAAGAGCAGTGTTACGAGGGAGCGGTCGAGAGCGACTGGGGTCAAGCGAAGGAACGGTGCTTGTCGTGGTTCTCTCCCTCATGCATGAGTAACATGAAGAACTTTGCCTACTCGTGTCTTGCTTTTGCTGTGTAGTTGAATTGTCTTGAACGTTCCAGCGAATAGGTTTAAGCTACAAACCTATCAGAGGTCTCGCAGTAATCTATCGTGAGAACTGGAAAGTCACGCCGTTGTCTGTACCCGTCTATAGTTCCTTTGAATCCCTTGTTTGTCAACTCTCAGGACCTGTTCCAACTGTTATAGCTGTTACTTACCGCCCTCCAGAGTCTAATTCTGTCTTCATAAGTGACTTTGTTGATCTGCTGACTCACATAGCTACTGTTTCCCCTAATATAATACTCCTGGGAGACTTTAATATTCATATGGATAACAGTGATCATCCTCTCACCAAAGGCTTCTCATCCTGCCTCGATAGTTTTGGCTTTAAACAACACATAAACCTTCCTACTCATATTAATACGTTGGACCTAGTTTGTTGCTTTGGTCTTACTCCTTTTAACTGCAAAGCAAAATCAATCCTGATACTCTTTCTTTTGCTTTCTCTGGTCATTTGCATTTTCATAACCTGCTCACCCAAGAGGACTTAGTTTCCTATTATAACTCTAGTCTCAATAGTCTAAGCTCTGTTGCCCCACTCAAACCCAAATCTGTATCATTCTCTCAGTCAGCACCCTGGTTCACAGCTGAACTCAGGCTCCTGAAAGCAAAAGGACGACGACTCGAACGCCTTTATAAGAAAACTGGTCTGAATATCCACAAGGAAATGTTTAATAATCATATTGTGTATTATAAGGAGTGTATTAATCAAACAAAATCTGCTTACTGCTCCACCATTATCTGTTCAAAAGACGACTCAACCAAGATACTGTTTTCACTGTTCAACTCTTCTTTCAGGTCACCAGATTCTTTACCTGCTCATCTTTACTCGTCCTCCTTTTGTGATTCTTTAATGTTATTTTTCATTGAGAAAATTCACAAAATACATCAAGAGCTGGTTTCTGTGTAATTCATCTCCCATCACACTGTTTTTCTGCTTTCCAGCTCCCCTCAGTTACTGATATTTCAGATTTCATCTGTAAGTCAAAACCTTCTACTTGTCAACGAGACCCCATTCCTACAGTTTTGGTTAAGGCATGTCTACCCTCTCTGCTTCCCCTCATATCTGCTATCGTCTGCTCTTCACTTACCACTGGAACTGTTCCTGCTTCCCTCAAAACTGCTGCCAAAACCCCAACATTGAAAAAACTGGTCTAGATCCCAATAATTTTGAGAATTTTCGGCCTATTTTCAATCTACCAGTCCTTTCAAAAATTCTTGAGAAAATAGTTGCCACACAACTCCACTCACATTTAACTAATAATAATCTGTATGAGCAGTTCCTGTCCCACAGCACTGAAACAGCACTAATAAAAGTAACCAAAGATCTTCTTATGGCAGCTGACTCCGGTTTACTTTCCATCCTTATTCTCCTCGATCTGAGCTCTGCTTTCGACACTATTTCTCACTCTATACTTCTCAGTAGGTTAGCCTCCATCGGTCTCTCCCATACTCCACTAGCCTGGTTTAAATCATACCTGTCTGATCACACTCAGTTCATTCAACTCAAATCCTTCTCTTCTCAGCCCTGTCCTCTGAGCACTGGCGTGCCCCATGGATCTGTCCTGGGCCCCTTCTTTTCATTATCTACCTTCTACTGCTTGGACATATTTTCCCTAAATACAATATTCAGTTTCACTGTTATGCCGATGACACCCAGCTTTACCTGCCCACTAAACCTGATTCTGCTCTTCCCCCATCCTCCCTCACCCTCTGCTTAGCTGAACTAAATTCATGGTTCTCTTCTAATTTTCTCAAACTCAACAGTAACAAATCCGAGCTCCTCTTGGTCGGCACTAAATCAACATTATCCAGAACCAACAGTTTCTCTGTTACTGTCAATAACTCGCCAGTCTTCATTTCTTCCTCTGTGAAAAGCTTGGGTGTCATCCTCCACAGTACTCTGTCTTATAATTCACACATTAATAATGTCACTCAGTCTGCATATTTTCACTTGTGCAACATTAATCGTTTCCGTCCTTTTCTCTCCCCACATGCCGCTGCCATTCTTGTCCACATCCTTGTTACTTCCCGGATTGATTATTGTAATTCACTTCTTTTTGGTCTTACTCAAAAATCCATCCACAAGCTCCAACATGTCCAGAACTCTGCTGCTCGTATCATCACCAGGACCCCTTCTGTCCACCACATCACTCCTGTCCTGCAGCAGCTTCATTGGCTCCCGGTCAAATATTGCATCAATTTCAAAATACTGTTGTACACATTTAAGGCTATTCATCATCTCTCTCCTCCATATCTCTCTGATCTGATTCAGATCACCGCCCCATCTCGATGTCTCAGATCTTCTTCTTCCTTCTTCTTCGTGTAGACTTCTGGCTTTTATGTTGCTTTTATTATTCTGCTGTGTACAGTGTCCTTGAGTGTTCTGAAATGTGCTTTCAAAATAAAATGTGTTATTATTATTATTATTATTATTATTGTTATTATTAAAATACAGTGGTATGGTTTCTCTCATCTGTACATGCTGAAGTTGAACCCACAGCAGAGATGATCACTGTCACCTGTGTCTGTCCTGGGTCTCTGTACTTTTTGTCTACTTCATTTAGAAAACAACATTTGTGAAATGAATCACTTCCTGATCATCGTTCAGAAATCTGAAAATGTTTTTGTTTTTCCTAAAAAGGTCATTTTTTTAACTGGAAATCAAAAGCCGACATAAACACAAAGTAACTGTCATGTTAGACTGTAGCAGGCAGGAAGTGGACCTAAATGCAGGATTCAAACACCAAAGGCAAACTTAAGGCTGCAGCTTCATTGATGGGAGGATTGTCCAAGAACATAAACTCACAAAAAACAAACTGAAACCCTGAACATGAAAACTAGGAACAGAACACTGAGAAACAAGAACTAAAACACTAGTGTGGCGGAGGTGTGGTCCCGGGCGCGGCTGCAGGGGAGGAGTGGTGCAGTGAGCTCAATGGGGCGGTGCTGGAGATGCAGGTGAGAACAGCTGATGACGATTTGGACTAACAGTGGTCTCCTTCCCTTTTTATAGTGAGACGGAGAGGAGCGGGGAGAGAGGGAAAACAGCTGGGACCGACAGCTGTCAGACTGTGTTCAGTCATAACCCAGGGAAAACTATAAATAAATGTGGAATCTGGTGATTAAGACCTGTGTGTAGTGCATTCCACAACTAGGAAACGAGAAAACGTGGAACTAAAACTGAAACAGTGTGGCTGTGGCTCAGGTGGTGGAGCAGCTACTGATCGGAAGGTTGGTGATTCGACTCTTGGCTTCCCCAGACTGCATGCCTATTATCCTTGGGCAAGATACTCACCCCGAGTTGCCCTCCGATCATCGGAGTATAAATGTGTGTGAATGTAGTTTAGTTTGCACTTGTGTTTAGAAGTGCTTGTATGAGTGAATGAGACATGCTGTATACAGCACTTTGAGGACTCCAGGAGAGTAGAAAAGCGCTATATAAGAATGAGTCCATTTACCAAACACAAGGAGACTTACACACATGAGGCAGTACGATGCCACAAAGGGCAAAAGACATCACAGGGCTTAAATATACAAGAGAGTAATGAGGGAAACACAGCTGGAACTAATCTGATACAACGACACAGGAATCAAACCTGAATGCACTAAACACAGGACACGGGACTATCAAAATAAAACAGGAAACACACAGACACAAACTGACGCAGCGACTGGGGAGACAGGAAGAAACACAGAGAGAAGACTGACTAACCACAAGAGAAGACTAGACTCAGAGGGAGGGAGAACTATGATCACTAAGAACCTACGACCCAGAAACTAAACAGAAACTAAACGATCCAATAAGAACTCCAAATGACAAGAAAACCAAACATCAACCCATCCCCAGCTCTTTCTGTCCTGGTCGTTGTGTCCTTGGGCAGGACACTTCACCTACCGCCTACTGGTGATGGCCAGAGGGGCCGATGGCGCGATATGGCAGCCTCGCCTCTGTCAGTCTGCCCCAGGGCAGCTGTGGCTACACCTGTAGCTGCCTCCACCAGTGTGTGGATGTGAGAGTGAATGAATAGTGGCATTGTAAAGCTCTTTGAGGGCCTAGAAAAGCGCTATATAAATGCAATCCATTATTATTATGAGTAATACTCAGTATTCATTTATTTTCCAGTGTACTATTACTATTCTAGATTTAGATTAATGCATTTGTCACTTGTTCCTGAAGCGATGGTTCTACTAGTCAGTGATTCATCCTCAGACCTGCTCTGGACTGTGGAAAGGAGTTGTATCTGGCTCTACTCGTCCAGGAAAAGTTTCAGAAGACACACAATCAGAGGAAGCTCTACAATATAAAGGTAACATTAATGTGGGCTAAAGCTACAGTGTTGGACTGCATGCATGCAGGATCCAGGTATGATCCAGTTCATTTTACTTTGCTAGCCCCTCCCTCTGGAAGACACCACTGCTGCTTTAATCACAGCTACGTTAAATGATGGCAGCTAGTAACCGATGACTGAGCCGAGAGCGTGTCTGGGTCTCTGTTATCTGACGACCAGTTAAATTTTCTTTTTCATGTCGCTTGACTTGACAGAGGCTGTGTTTCAAAGACACACGCCTTAATGACAAGTTAGTTTTTTATGCTTTAACTTTTATATATTGTGTTTATGTTATTGTTTAAGGTCACTGATGCAGGTCTTATTCTTTATTTCTTCTTCTATAAATGTTCACTCTGGTAGATTCAGTTTTATTTATATAACAACAGCAGTTGTTGCTTTACATTGTGAAGTCCCTGCAATAATACAAGAGAGAAAACCCCGACAATCATGACCCGCTATGAGGAAGCAGTTTGGCGACAGTGGGAAGGAAAAACTCCCTTTTAACAGGAAGAAACATCCAGCAGAACCAGGCTCATCTGTTGTGACCTGTTGGGGTGATGGGAGGAAGACAGGACAGAGACCCACTGTGGAAGAGAGCCAGAGATGAATAATAACGACTGAGTCAATACAGAGAGGTGTATAAACACATAGTGAGTGAAGAAGAAAATCTCAGTGCATCATGGGAGTCTCCCAGCAGCCGACACCGACTGTAGAGTAACTGAAGGAGGTCTTGATGCACAATCAGTCATCCAGGTAAGTAAATCTCCAAAAGTTGATTCTGTTCATCTGGACATAAATGCTACGTCCAGATTAACTAAAGGAGGATTCAGGGTCACTGGTCCAGCTCTAACTATATGCTTTATCAACAATATACTTTAATATAAGTGAAGCATTGAAATAAACTGCAAAGTAACTTAAAGTAAATATTTCCTGTAGGATCATAGACCATCAAACTGACCAAACAGCCACAAAGTAAAACAGATGTTGTGTCCAACAGTGTCAGCTGTAACTGGGACTGCTGCTGCACCACAACACTCCTGCATGTCGTGTCCACAGACATGACGTCTCTCAGGTTTGTGTTTGAAGATCAAATCAAATAAGATGATGCTTCATTTGAACAAACAGATGTGAACAAAAATCCTTCCCAACATACACAAACTATTCTGAGATGTTTCTTGAATTCAGGACTTCTTACACATTTTTCTCCAAATGTCTCAAGTTTCAGACTTTTTAACTGTGTGAGTATCAGCGACTCTCTGACTCTGTCTACATCGTTAATGTGACTTCTGCTTGTGTGACGTGTCACACGGCTCCCTTAAATCATTTTGGTTATAAAGTGTGTGAAGCACAGGAGGAGGAGTGACTGAGAGCAGAGAGGAGGAGCAGAGATTCAGGGAGGAGCTGAGCTGTTACTGAACTATAGAAGAGAGAAAAACCTCCACATTCAACAGAGTTCAACACAAAACAAACTTTATGTTCCTCAACATGCTGTCATTACATCACTGTGTGTTTCCTCTGATTCTTCTCACTCTCACAGGTCTGCTCACCTACACAGGAAACTATGTTCAACTCAAATGATTCATTAACGTCAATTATTGATTGAAAACGTTCTCTCTTCCTTCAGGTGTCACATGTGATCAGCTCACTCCAGTCAAAGATGAAGAGTCCAGTGTAGAAGGCAGCACAGTTACTCTGACCTACACTTACAAAGTGTCACCTGGTGATTATTTCTTCTGGTATCGACAACATCCAGGAAAACCTCCAGAGCTCCTGATCTCACACTCACCTTCAGGAAAAGTAGGAGAAGAAAAAGTTCCTGGATTGAAGATTCAAGTGGAGGGAAAAGAAATCAAGATGAGCATCTCCTCTGCTGCAGTGACAGACTCTGCTGTGTACTACTGTGCTCTGCAGCCCACAGTGACAGGAAACAGCAAAACTCTGTACAAAAACCTTTGGAGCAAACAGAATACTCCACAACATCCACTAGAGGGAGCCACACACCTTTGTTAGGATACAGACTAACACATAACACAGCTGTGATGAAGAGCTTCGGGTGAAGTTAATGTGATTTGAGCCTCCTCCTCCTCCTGACTGCAGAAACCTGTCTGACTCCAGCTGTGAACATCAGACCACTCACAGCTAACTCCCAGTGAACATCACTTCCAACATTTCTCCTCTGGAAACATGGAAAAACTGGCTGTGATCTGGATCTTTGCAGCTCTCGTAGGTACGTATGTTTCTGACAGGAACACCTGAAATTCAAAGACATGTTTACAGCGTTACAGATCCAGTTTGGACTTTCTTTGAGCTCAAGTTTGGAGTGATGATTAAACAGAAAAATATTTCAATTGTGAAATCAGAGAAACGTCAGAGAAACCAGAAGTAAAAGCTGTTTAAAAAAACACAGTAATGCTCACAGATACTCAGCTTCATGGACAATGTTAGTCTGATGGCTTCATTTTCTCTACTTTTCCAGGACTAACAGCTGGAGACTCAATCACTCCTCAACAACCTGAAGTCACTAAAACAGAAGGAGAATCTGTCAAACTCACATGTAGCTATGAGACAAGTTACAGTGATATTTACCTTCACTGGTACAAACATCATTCTGACCTTCAGGCTCCTCAGTTTATACTAAAGAAAGGAGCAAAAGACTACAGTCATTATGAATATATTCCTGATAAACGATATGGATCCCAAACATCTTCTACAACAACTAATCTGACCATAGCAGCCCTAACCCTGGCAGACACAGCTCTCTACTACTGTGCTCTAGAAACACAGTGATACAAAGTGTAGAAGAGGCTGTACAAAAACCTGAACACAGATATCTGACTACTCTTCAAAGAGGAGGGAAGTGGTATTCAAAGCACAGCTTCATATCAGATGGATTCTGCTAATTCCTGTTTTATCAGAGTCACTGTGGTTACAGCTGCTAATGAAACACTGTGGGAGGATTCACATGAGCAGCAAATCCACATCAACCACAAACCAACTGCAGGAACGTTCAGACATGAAGACATTTTATTCCTTATTTAGTGATGATGTGTGTAAAAAGCATCAGAAGTCAAATACAGTAACTAGTAATAAACTCCCAACATTGTTGGTGCATTAATGATGTTTTACAGCTGAAAGATTTACTTTGTTATTCTCACATTTTCTCCTGCATGGTTTAAACTTTTCCTTCATTTTTTTATAAGAATCACGTCTTTGTGTTTTTTCTCGATGATGTCATAGGTACAGTTTCTCCTCTGTGTTCTGATTGGACATTTAAAGCAGCGCCATCATTGATGGTATCAGATCCATTTCACACGTTGTTGAAGTTCAGTCTGAAGTCACTTTAAGTCTCAAAGCTTCACTTTAACCTGCAAAGACCAACAATGTCTCATTTCCTACTGATTCTTCTCCCCACACTGCACCACTACACCGGATATCAGGACTCCCCACTCTCCAAACTCCCAGTGTTAAAATTCAGTCATGAAACATTTTGGCAGATACAAGAAGATTCTTCTACTGTTTTCTCTTCTTCAGTTTTTAAAGATGAACATCATGATCCACACTGACACACATTCATATTCTTTGGTTCCCTGGATTAAAACGGAGCCTCTGCTCTTTATTTATCCTGTGCTTGTTTCTCGACTCACAGTTCAGTCTGTTAAACCTGCTTCCTGCAATAGGAGCAAATATCCACTGAAAGCAGCAGAAAGACGTGCTGAGTGTGAAGCTGTCAGCAGGGGGAATAACACAGGGCTGTGAATGAGTCCTGTCACTGTGATCAGGCTCCTCCTTCTAATCCACCAACTTAGTGTTGATGAAGACTAAACAGAGAGATCACAGCTTCTTTATACTTGCTGTAGCGCACAGTTACTCTACACTGCAGATATGACGCCTCTGTTCATCTCAGTGCTGCTGGCTGCTATGTGCCTCGGTATGAACACAACTCTGTTTCTTTGATATCAACATTGACGTGATTCTTTAACAGCACACTGATACTGTTTGTTGGTGTTTTACAGAATGCAGAGCACAAAAAGACAACGTGCTGCAAGCAAGAGGAGAAGAGACTGCTGCTGCAGGAGGCACAGTGACACTTGGCTGTCTCTATAACGTCAGCACTACAACAGTTCCTTCTCTCTTCTGGTACAAACAGGATGGAAACAACAGCCCCAAATTCATTCTGAGTCGTGTTAGTGGGGATGATGGAAACACAGCAGACGAGTTCAAGGAGAGATTTTCCTCCACACTGGATTCCAGCATCAGATCAGTTCCTCTGAAGATCCAGAAGCTTCAGCTGTCTGACTCTGCTGTGTACTACTGTGCTCTGCAGCCCACAGTGACAGGAAACAGCAAAACTCTGTACAAAAACCTTTGGAGCAAAGACAACAGAATACTCCACAACATCCACTAGAGGGAGCCACACACTGTTAAACCTCTGATTCTTGTGTCATTGGACTGATGACAAAGACAACAGAGAAATGAAGCAGTAAAGATCAGAGACAGAGACAGAGCTGCTGTGGAAGCACAAAACTGTTTGATTGGCTGAGCTATTAAACTGGCCCCGCCCACTGAAGTTGAGTTCTGATGACATCAGATCCAAAGTTTGATCAAACTTGATTTGTTTGATTTTTTTGTTATTTGATTTGATTTTATTGATTAGCATTATAATATCTCAGTGAATACAGAACAAAGATCTACCACAAAGCAAGAAAGCACGAGACAAGGCTAATCAAAAGGTATTGGCTGAAGCATTTGCTTATTACGCCAAACCTTTAACACAAGATCTGCATGCAGCTCCTGTACACAGGGCTCGAAGCAAAGAATAAAACAAAGCACAAACAAACAAACAAACAAACAAAAAACTTTCCACCTTAGATAAGTAACTACATCAAAGCAAAACAATTAAGAGTTTCAGTATTATTATTTTTTGCTCTTTTCATTCTTGATTTATATATTTTTTTAATACTCTATTTTTAAACATGTTTTTAAACAAGGAAAATGAACTACGCCTTTTTAAATCACTGTCATAACTATTCCACATGTTAACTCCTCTAACAGAAACACATCTCTGCTTTATGTTTGTCCTTATCTTGTTTCTGATTGATTCATTTTAGCATTACAAAATTTATAACTGTTGAATGATTGTGGCTGAGCTGGGTCCTTCGTTAACCTGTATGCTCTAGCCCTTTAGCGTTCTGCTCAACCGTTTGGTAGAGCACATTTTCAGGCCCTAACTGAGGCTTTCACTGAAATTGACCTACCTTGTTGAGTCTTTTCTACCAATTGGTTTACATCTGCAATGCCAAAAAAAGCCACCAGAAGGCGCTGTGAATGGAAACTGTGGCTCTTCTTATACCTCTCCCAACCAGGAAGTCAGAAACAAAAAACCGTCCAACATATTTTGAGTGTTTTTTGATGAAACTAAGGTAGGAAGATATCATGTTTGATATATGACAGTGTTAGAGGACTTACTAAACAGATGTGTGTCACTTGTTAGGATTAAATAAGTGAAACTGAATGTTGAATAATTTTTTAAAAAGTGGTGAACCAAACGGTTGATTTGTCCCCTTTATGGTTCTAATGCTAACATAAAGTAATGTTATTAAAACTGATTATTTGCCATAAAATCAGACCACTAGACCCATTTTGTTTATCCATTGCTGTTGATAAATCACATTAAGTGTTAGCACAGCAAGAATATGCTGAAAGAATTTCCTCAGTAAGTCTTTTATGTAACTTTCTGAGTTAATATTAGTAAATATTGTAAAAATCAAGAATAACACGTGGAAATCACAAATATCACAACTGATTACTTTTTAACCAAATGACAGTAGCTGGTAAATTAATATTACTAAGTTTTCAAAATTATAACTTCATTTTGAACAAGACACTAAACATTATTATGGCTAAAAATCACATGGTTCTGTGGCATGACACTCATGATACCATCCACCTTCAACCACAGCGTGTTTGAGGTCATGGTTTCATATGAAGCCACAAGAGCTGGCACTCTGCACCAGTATATTGCCAACAAACCAGATGAGTGGGGCTTTAAATTGTTCTGCCAAGCGTGGATCTGGCATCATCCACGACTTGCTGCTGTGTCAGGGGGTTCTATGTTCTTCAATGCTCCCCTCAGTGAAAAGGAACAGAAGCTCCCTCTAAGGGGCCAAAGTTGTTAAAAACACTATGCAAACCCATAAAAGAACCTCAGCTCTTCACAAGTTTCAGCTTGGTCCAGAACTTGCACACCTCCTCTGGTGTCAGGTGCATTGGTACTGTATGACCAAACTTCACCGGTGGAGCTCCCCTGATGGCAGACAAATACCTGATGAAGAAGGGCCATGGAGCCTGTTATTACAGGTCTGATGAAGGTCTGATTGCAATGAAATGATTTGACAACAAATGTGTCAACCTCCTAAACAAGGCCTGTGGGTTCATGGTTCTTTCATCAGTCAAATGGTGGAGCAAAGAATCCAATGCAAAGATCACCATCCCATGCCCATCACTCATCCCTGTATGTAATTAGCATATGGGAGGAATCAAGCTTTGATATGCTATTACACCTGTATAAGACAAGTTATAAGTTACAAGTTAAGGAGATGGCATATTCCACTGTTCGGATACATCCTTGACCTGGTCTACAAGAGACCCTGTGCCCTACTGGACCAGAAACCGATGGCTCTCAAAAGGTTTCCACCTGGCTGTGTCTGAACCAAGTTAACAAGCCAGCATCTAGAGTTGGACAACCATGATCCAGCTCTCCAAGACCACAGAATCAAAGCTACACCCAAAGACCCCAACGACCAAAACCACAAGCAGATGTCCTGGATTTCCACTGTTTTTATTTTATTTTTTTAAAAACAAAACTGATTTTGCACAGTAGCATTCAATCAGAAGTGGCCTGAATGTGAGTATTTTGTGCTGTACCACATTTTTCACATTTGCAGATGAAAAAATGATGTATTTTGTTGTTTGATAGAATACTTTCCTTTGATGGAATGAAAACAGCAATGTTCACTGGCATACTACTAGAAATAAACTGTATCCAATGCCCTGGATAGTTTTTGTTATTAATTTAATTATAATTTGGCCCTTTATTTGATTTTTTTCAACTGTATTATCTAATGTACTTGTATTTGCATGACATTTCATACTTTTACCATAAGAATAGAATAGAATAGAATAGAATTCAACTTTATTGTCATTGCACATGCACAGGTACAGGGCAACGAAATGCAGTTTGCATCCATCCAGAAGTGCTTTAGTGATATAGATATATTACAATATATATTAGCAATAATATAGATATGTGAGTATATTACAGAAATGGGTCTATTATGGTATGTTATAATGTACACGGTATGAAGTATGTTGTGAATATTCTATAACTATAAGTATGTACAGGCTGTAGTGAGTACAAGCTATGTACAGGATATGAACAGGATATAAATATGAAAAACTATACAGAATATGAAATAAATAACTTTACAGAATCTGAGATATACAGCTATACAGAAATGGGAACTATGCAAGTTGTAAACAGTTGTAGGGTTAAAAATTATCATATGTACAGAATGATTATTTACACAGAGCTATACAGTAGTGCAGTTAAGATAAGTGAGGGTGTAGATAGTTTCTACAGAGGCTATATAAAGTGCTAGTGGTTGTGAGTGGTGGTTCAGTCCATGTTATTATTGTGTGTTTGAGGGTACAGTTGTCCATTGTGTGTGTGTGTAGGTGGTTGTGGGTGTGTGTGTCCAGTCCATGTGTTAACGTGGGTCAGATGTCAGGAGGCAGAGTTCAGGAGTCTGACAGCTGTGGGGAAGAAGCTGTTCCGGTACCTGGTGGTCTTAGTCCGGAGGCTCCTGTAGGAGGGTGAAGAGTCCATGTGATGGGTGACTGGGGTCTTTGATGATTTTCCCAGCCCTTTTCAGACACCGCTTCCTGTAGATGTCTTTTATGGCAGGAAGTGGTGCTCCGGCGATGCGCTGGGCAGTTTTCACGACCCTCTGCAACGCCTTCCGGTCCGAGGCAGAGCAGTTCCCGTACCAGACTGTTATACAGTTGGTCAGGATGCTCTCGATGGTGCAACGATAGAAGTTCACCAGGATGTCTGAGGACAGGTGGTTCTTCCTCAGAGTCCTCAAGAAGAAGAGGCGCTGGTGAGCCTTCTTGACCAGCTTGGAGCAGTTGGTCGTCCAGGTGAGATCCTCGGAGATGTGGACTCCCAGGAACTTGAAGCTGCTCACACGCTCCACAGCCGTCCCCTTAATGTGGATGGGTGGATGTGGGTCAGCATTCCTCCTGTAGTCCACGATGAGCTCCTTGGTCTTCTCGGTGTTAAGCAGCAGGTTGTTTCTGTCGCACCACTCAGCCAGACGATCCACCTCCTCACTAAAAACGGACATCTCAACCGTTTGGTAGAGATCAATATTTAAAAAACTACAGGATCTATTGAAAAAAAATGTATTGAAATGTATTCACTCAAATCAATAAGAAATGCAAACAAAAATGTTTTCCATTGCTTTTTTCTTGGTGAGGACATCAAAGGGCTAGAACAGGGGTAAGCAACTCCTGTCCTAAGTTTATTTTCGTTGTGCAACATTTGTCCAAATAGACATTCCATGTCCCGGTTGTTGGGTTCCTTCCGGGTACTCCGGCTTCCTCCCACAGTCCAAAGACATGCAGCTTGTGGGGATAGGTTAATTGATTAATCCAAATATCCACTAGGTGTGAATGTGCGAGTGAATGTGAGCGTGAATAGCCTTTTCCTTTTTTGTTTTCTTTAGGTCACGAGCAGTTGTCCAAGCATTTCACTACATATCGTACTGTGTATGACTGTGTACGTGACAAATAAATTTGAATTTGAATTTGAATTTTGAATTTGAATGGTTGTCTGTCCCTGTGTGTTAGCCCTGCGACAGACTGGCGACCTGTCCAGGGTGTACCCCGCCTTTCGCCCTATGACAGCTGGGATAGGCTCCAGCGCCCCCCGCGACCCTGAAGAGGAGAAGCGGAAGCGAATGGATGGATGGATGTCTCAAGTTTCAGACTTTTTAACTGTGTGAGTATCAGCGACTCTCTGACTCTGTCTACATCGTTAATGTGACTTCTGCTTGTGTGACGTGTCACACGGCTCCCTTAAATCATTTTGGTTATAAAGTGTGTGAAGCACAGGAGGAGGAGTGACTGAGAGCAGAGAGGAGGAGCAGAGATTCAGGGAGGAGCTGAGCTGTTACTGAACTATAGAAGAGAGAAAAACCTCCACATTCAACAGAGTTCAACACAAAACAAACTTTATGTTCCTCAACATGCTGTCATTACATCACTGTGTGTTTCCTCTGATTCTTCTCACTCTCACAGGTCTGCTCACCTACACAGGAAACTATGTTCAATTCAAATGATTCATTAACGTCAATTATTGATTGAAAACGTTCTCTCTTCCTTCAGGTGTCACATGTGATCAGCTCACTCCAGTCAAAGATGAAGAGTCCAGTGTAGAAGGCAGCACAGTTACTCTGACCTACAAATACACCACAGGTGCTAATTATTTCTTCTGGTATCGACAACATCCAGGAAAACCTCCAGAGTTCCTGATCTCACACTCACCTTCAGGATCAGTAGGAGAAGAAAAAGTTCCTGGATTGAAGATTCAAGTGAAGGGAACAGAAATCAAGTTGAACATCTCCTCTGCTGCAGTGACAGACTCTGCTGTGTACTACTGTGCTGTGAGGCCCACAGTGACAGGAAACAGCAAAACTCTGTACAAAAACCTTTGGAGCAAAGACAACAGAATACTCCACAACATCCACTAGAGGGAGCCACACATCTTTGTTAGGATACAGACTAACACATAACACAGCTGTGATGAAGAGCTTCAGGTGAAGTTAATGTGATTTGAGCCTCCTCCTCCTGACTGCAGAAACCTGTCTGACTCCAGCTGTGAACATCAGACCACTCACAGCTAACTCCCAGTGAACATCACTTCCAACATTTCTCCTCTGGAAACATGGAAAAACTGGCTGTGATCTGGATCTTTGCAGCTCTCGTAGGTACGTATGTTTCTGACAGGAACACCTGAAATTCAAAGACATGTTTACAGCGTTACAGATCCAGTTTGGACTTTCTTTGAGCTCAAGTTTGGAGTGATGATTAAACAGAAAAATATTTCAATTGTGAAATCAGAGAAACGTCAGAGAAACCAGAAGTAAAATGTGTTTAAAAAATAAAAAAAACACAGTAATACTCAGAGATACTCAGCTTCATTTTCTCTACTTTTCCAGGACTAACAGCTGGAGACTCAATCACTCCTCAACAACCTGAAGTCACTGAAACAGAAGGAGAATCTGTCACACTCACATGTAGCTATGAGACAAGTGATAGTGATCCTTGGCTTTACTGGTACAAACATCATTCTGACCTTCAGGCTCCTCAGTTTATACTCTGGAAAGGAGCAAGATCAGACAGTCATCTAAAGTATATTCCTGATAATCGATATGACTCAGAAACATCACCTACAACAACTAATCTGACCATAGGCGTGGAGGCTTGGGGGTCTGGGGGTGCTCCGCTCCCCGGTCTGGGGTGCTGGCCGGGCCTTGGGGGCTTGGGTCCTGGCTGTTGTGTTGCCGGAGCAGTGGGCGGGTGGGTGCAGGGGGGCTCAGCCCCAGTGCAGGGGACATCTGGTACATCGGCCCTACTAGGGGGCTCTCTAACTGGTGGGGAGGTTGTTATATCTTTGCAGGTGGTCTCCTCACTACAGGAGCTCACTCTGCAGGTGGGGGGAGAGATATAGGAGAGGTGGAGAATGAACTCAACCTGGGTGTCTATTGTCTTGTGTAGTTTGGGAGATGACTGGATGATGGGGTGGGTGCAGTTTTCTCTGGGGTGGAGTCGGGTGGGCTGCCCCTGACTCTGTGGGGCTGGGCGGTGCAGCTGCTGCGGGCCCCGGTCCGGATGGGCCTGGGCCCCCTTGCGCTGGTGGGTTCCAGAGTGTGGGGGTGCCTACTGGGGTCAGCGGGGGAGCTGGCCCCAGGGAGGGGCCACTTGCCCCTCCCTTTCTTCCCTCCCCATCCTCAGCTGCCTCCCTATTCCCGCTCTACCACACCCACCCACACACGCAGGGCTTGGGGTGCAGGTGTGTCACCAGGGTGCAGGGGAGGCACTCCCCCTCTGTCCCCTTCTGGCCGCCTGTGCCTCAATTTTATTCTGCAACCTAGACATCCACATTACTCACACTCTCACTTAACACATACATATAGGGCCTTGGGGGTGGGCACGTTTTACAGCATCCAGAGGATGGTTGGTGTACTCCAACCCACCTCTGGCGCTGGTGCCCTACCCTCAATTTTAAATGCATTTAGACATTAAGGGTTTTCGGGAAGAGCCGTGCTGCTCTCTGAGAGGAAGCTAGTACCATGCTCTCCTGAGTTTTAAATGCACTTTAGAACAGCACACAGCAACACTACATAAATCCGCTTGGCTTCTTTCTTGGCCTTAAGACAACAATTCTGATGGCTAAAGATCCAAACGGGACACAAAAACAAAAAAAAGAAGAAAAAAAAAGAAGATGAACATCATGATCCACAATGACACACATGCATATTCTTTGGTTCCCTGGATTAAAACGGAGCCTCTGCTCCTTATTTATCCTGTGCTTGTTTCTCGACTCACAGTTCAGTCTGTTAAACCTGCTTCCTGCAATAGGAGCAAATATCCACTGAAAGCAGCAGAAAGACGTGCTGAGTGTGAAGCTGTCAGCAGGGGGAATAACACAGGGCTGTGAATGAGTCCTGTCACTGTGATCAGGCTCCTCCTTCTAATCCACCAACTTAGTGTTGATGAAGACTAAACAGAGAGATCACAGCTTCTTTATACTTGCTGTAGCTCACAGTTACTCTACACTGCAGATATGACGCCTCTGTTCATCTCAGTGCTGCTGGCTGCTATGTGCCTCGGTATGAACACAACTCTGTTTCTTTGATATCAACATTGACGTGATTCTTTAACAGCACACTGATACTGTTTGTTGGTGTTTTACAGAATGCAGAGCACAAAAAGACAACGTGCTGCAAGCAAAAGGAGAAGAGACTGCTGCTGCAGGAGGCACAGTAACACTTGGCTGTTTCTATAACACCAGCACTACAACAGCTCCTTCTCTCTTCTGGTACAAACAGGATGGAAACAACAGCCCCAAATTCATCCTGAGTCGTGTTAGCAGGGATGATGGAAACACAGCAGATGAGTTCAGGGAGAGATTTTCATCCACACTGGATTCCAGCATCAGATCAGTTCCTCTGAAGATCCAGAAGCTTCAGCTGTCTGACTCTGCTGTGTACTACTGTGCTCTGCAGCCCACAGTGACAGGAAACAGCAAAACTCTGTACAAAAACCTTTGGAGCAAAGACAACAGAATACTCCACAACATCCACTAGAGGGAGCCACACACTGTTAAACCTCTGATTCTTGTGTCATTGGACTGATGACAAAGACAACAGAGAAATGAAGCAGTAAAGATCAGAGACAGAGACAGAGCTGCTGTGGAAGCACAAAACTGTTTGATTGGCTGAGCTATTACACTGGCCCCGCCCACTGAACCTGTGCTCATCCAATGACATTATTTGTTGGTCATTGTGCTGCAGTGGAAGAACATTGTTCATGTGCTGTCTGTCTGGCTTTAATAACTCCAAAGACATGTTGCTGCACCTCTTTTTGCTTCTATCTCACATTATAGGTGAGTTTAAGAACAGGGATTAAAGTTTAGTTGAAGCTGCTGCATTAAGCAGATATACAGACTGCATTTCACTACTTTTCTTCTTTCTTTTTCCAGGACTAACAGCTGGAGACTCAATCACTCCTCAACATACTGAAGTCACTGAAACAGAAGGAGAATCTGTCAAACTCACATGTGACTATGAGACAACAGGTTATCCCCGCCTACACTGGTACAGACATCATTCTGACCTTCAGGCTCCTCAGTTTATACTCTGGAAAGATGGACAAGGATACACAAATGAATATATTCCTGATAATCGATATCGATCAGAAACATCAGATACAACAACTACTCTGACCATAGCAGCCCTAACCCTGGCAGACACAGCTCTCTACTACTGTGCTCTAGAAACACAGTGATACAAAGTGTAGAAGAGGCTGTACAAAAACCTGAACACAGATATCTGACTACTCTTCAAAGAGGAGGGAAGTGGTATTCAAAGCACAGCTTCATATCAGATGGATTCTGCTAATTCCTGTTTTATCAGAGTCACTGTGGTTACAGCTGCTAATGAAACACTGTGGGAGGATTCACATGAGCAGCAAATCCACATCAACCACAAACCAACTGCAGGAACGTTCAGACACAATAAAAACTGTCAAACATCAAAAGCTGCTCATTTACACTATTTTATATTTAGTGGATGAGGACATGCAGAAATGCAGCAGAAGCAAAAATAAACAGAGTAACAGAGGTTTATCTCTTTAAGGTAAAATCTCTCACATGAAGCTAAAAGTCCAACCAGGAAGACCATCTCATGCTTGTTCCATTTATTCTCTCTGAACTCATCACATCAGATGATGATGCTCTCCTTCATCATTGTCCTGCTCTCATGTTTAAGTGTTTCCCCTCTCAGTGTCAACAATTTGTTCATGTTTTCATGAATGATGCGTGCAGCTGTGAAAGCTGTTGTGGAATCACAGCAGTCCACACTTCAAACTTCAGTCGTTTGATGGTTTTCCAACAGAGTTCTTAAAGTATGACCACAGTAGATCCAGAAGAACACTGAACGTGCTGTCGATGCAGGCCGACACCGAGGGCCCGCTGGTGTAGTCTCTGCAGGTGAAGGACAGATAAACCAGTCTGCACAGATCAGACCGAAAGATTCCAACAAGCAAATCCATCCATGAGCGTTTCTTTCCTTCAATCTAAGGGCCGAGATTTTTACTTTGAGTCACGGCTATTCATCAAAAATCTAAATCTGTGGAGTTCATCCATGGTAAGCAAAAAAATGTCATCACAGCTCCTTCTGCCTCTCATTTACTGGTAAAAAAAAAAAAACAAACCCTCAAAATGCAAAACATTGAGCTGTCTCCAGTGCATGCTGGTCCACAGCAGAGCTAGACTCTCGTTAAACCCAAAATGAATCCAAAAATACCCTGAGCAACATGAAGCAATAACTAACATGAACAAAACTCTGATCTAAAACAAATCCAAGTAAAAAACAAACTTAACTAAACTCAACATTTATAATCCAACATATAATTAATCTAAAAAACAACAAATCTCATGGTTTTGCTTTGCTGAGTTTGACTTCTCGTGTGGATTTTTACGTGACTCAATAAAATTCTGCAAACTTGGAACATTTTCCCGTAGACTTGACATTGAGAGGCAGACTGAAAGAATAAAAGACATGGAACCCAGAGACGACAGAGACTTAAAGAAGAATTAACATCAAACTAAACTCATGACCAGAACCAAACTGAAACAGATTTATAACACTCATTAAAACAGGATAAAGAATCAGACATAAATCATAATACAGAAAAGCACCAAAACATTAGAAACAGACAATGCTGGGTCAAAATGACCCAGAACCGTGACAGTAAGATGAACATCAGTATCTGTCCAGGTCCTAAATGTTTCTGATGACCAGCACTTTGGCTTGTTCTGGTGTTCCATTGAGTTTAATGAATCCTTTACAGTTTGTGCTCCATGTATTTATCTCTCTGTTTCTTCAAGTAACGTGTTTTCCTGGTGAGTCAGCATTTTGTTTTGTCAGATGTTCATTCATGAAGACGTCGCATCCTTTCAGTTTCTTCCCTTGTTTTATCAGTTTTGTGTTTTCTGTCACCAAATCGCACAATGACGGCTGCTTTGTTGTTGTCATTGTTTTGTTGCCTGTCCTGTTTGTTTTAGCCGTCAGAATTGTTGTCTGAAGCCCAACAAAGATACCCAACGGATTTACTTTACCAAGTGGATCACACGGCTTTGCCATGTTGGTCCATTTAATCGACTTTTGTTGTTGTTATTATTGAATTTATTTTATTTTTATTTTCAGTTGTTACAGACGGGACAGACATGGTTGTGGGAGAGGAAAGGGAGAAAGAAATATGAAGGACAAGAAGCACAGAGGGGAAGAGTGACAGTGAGAAAGGGCACTTAGAAAAACAATCTCCCGGATCAGTGAGAGAAAATAAGAGAAAACGAGCGATAAAAGAGAGCAGCATATTAAACACAACACCGTCACATGAATCCAGCTGTGAGAGACACAGATCCTCTTTGTCTCTCACAGGCTGTCAGTGATCTTCAGTCTGTTTCTGACTTTGTTTCTGCTCACAGTCAGAGGGAGCTGACATATTCAACATGAACACAGATCATGAAGTTACAGAGTTATTCTGTCTGTTCTGACTTAAAGTTGTTGATGATCAAAGATGAATGGATCTTCAGATCTGCTCTGCTGCAGTGACAGACTCTGCTGTGAGGCCCACAGTGACAGCAAACCCACAGAGATGCTCCACTGGAGGGTGACATCATCCAGTAGGCGGGGCTCTCCTTCTGCACTGTGTTCAACCATTGTGTCAATAATAAGTGCTGCTGTGAAGAGAACAATTCTCAGACTGAATGTTGAACATCAGCTAGTTTCTCCTGTTGATTTAAACCTTGTTGTACAGATGGAACATTGGCTGTGGATTATTCTTGCTGCTCTTTTCTTTGGTGAGATACAAACATCAACATGTTTCCTCTGCTTAAATAAATGTGTGAGTCTGATTAATGGTGAGTTTTTAATCATGTTTATTGATCCATCTCTTCCTCTGCATGTTCTGTTCTTCCTCAGAGTGTAAAGGAGAAGACAAAGTGATCCAGGAACAAGGAGATGTCATTGCTGCTGAAGGAGACACAGTTACACTTGGATGTAGATATGAGACCAGTTACCCCAGTCCCACTTTGTTCTGGTACAAACAAGAAGTGAACAGTTACCCAAAGTATATGCTGAAATGTTTCTCAGAAACAACAGAAAAATCTGAAGAGTTCAACAACGACAGATTTGATGCTAAAATCAACAAAACAGAAAAGTCAGTTCCTCTGAAGATCCAGAAGCTTCAGCTGTCTGACTCTGCTGTGTACTACTGTGCTCTGCAGCCCACAGTGACAGGAAACAGCAAAACTCTGTACAAAAACCTTTGGAGCAAAGACAACAGAATACTCCACAACATCCACTAGAGGGAGCCACACACTGTTAAACTTCTCTGGTTTGTTTCACTCAGTTAATAAAATGTCTTTTGCATAAAAGCAGAAGCTTTAATTCACTTCGTAAAGGAGAGATTTCTCACATAAATGAATCACCCTCTCTCTTCACTGCAGTGTCTTTAAAACTGTCTCTTCATGATCAGATGTGCAGATCACAGCCTGATGGTAGCAGACCTGTTAGTGACTTTTAATCTTCATCCATCATTCTGTGTTTCTCAGATATTTTTGCTAGATGTTTTTCTTACACATATTTCATGAATTTTGCTTCTTAGACAGGTGTTTAGTTATATTTATATTATCAGAATCAGAATCGCGTTTATTGGCCATGTATATGCACAGACACATGCAAGGAATTTGGTTTCGGTAAATGGTGAATCTCAACAATGTAAACAACACAATTCACACACACACGCACACACACACACACACACACACACACACACACACACACACACACACACACACACACACACATGTATGGATATATAGAGCTAAACATACATACTCAAACCTACACAAGCTGTGTAAACCAACCATAAATAACCTGTTTAAATGTCTTGATGCATCTCAATCATCCAGGTAAGTAAATCTCCAAAAGTTGATTCTGTTCGTAGCGTTTTGTGGGAGAAACGTTTCATCATCATCCAAGTGGCTTCTTCAGTCTCAGCTGACTGCAGGTCTCAATCTTATAAACAGGACATTTGCATAATGACTGAAACCAGCACACTGAAGGAACAATGGGCTGTGAGGTCAGTTCCTTAATCTTAATTATGCAAATTCCATTGATCCATCACCATTGATCAACAACCACTGATCAATGGTCATGAGTCCCATTCACAGAGAGTTGGGGAATGGCTGCAATCACAGCGGCGCCATCTTTAGCACAGCTCAAGAAAATACAACGAGAAAGGAAAACAGCTTTATTGGGCAAAAATACAAAATACAGTGGTATGGTTTCTCTCATCTGTACATGCTGAAGTTGAACCCACAGCAGAGATGATCACTGTCACCTGTGTCTGTCCTGGGTCTCTGTACTTTTTGTCTACTTCATTTAGAAAACAACATTTGTGAAATGAATCACTTCCTGATCATCGTTCAGAAATCTGAAAATGTTTTTGTTTTCCTAAAAAGGTCATTTTATTTTAACTGGAAATCAAAAGCTGACATAAACACAAAGTAATTGTCATGTGAGACTGTAGCAGGCAGGAAGTGGACCTAAATGCAGAATTCAAACACCAAAGGCAAACTTAAGGCTGCAGCTTCATTGATGGGAGGATTGTCCAAGAACATAAACTCACAAAAACAAACTGAAACCCTGAACATGAAAACTAGGAACAGAACACTGAGAAACAAGAACTAAACCACTAGGAAACGAGAAAACGTGGAACTAAAACTGAAACAGTGTGGCTGTGGCTCAGGTGGTGGAGCAGCTACTGATCGGAAGGTTGGTGATTCGATTCTTGGCTTCCCCAGTCTGCATGCCTATTATCCTTGGGCAAGATACTAACCCCGAGTTGCCCTCCGATCATCGGAGTATGAATGTGTGTGAATGTAGTTTAGTTTGCACTTGTGTTTAGAATGCTTGTATGAGTGAATGAGACATGCTGTATACAGCACTTTGAGGACTCCAGGAGAGTAGAAAAGCTCTATATAAGAATGAGTCCATTTACCAAACACAAGGAGACTTACAACACATGAGGCAGTACGATGCCACAAAGGGCAAAAGACATCACAGGGCTTAAATTACAAGAGAGTAATGAGGGAAACACAGCTGGAACTAATCTGATACAACGACACAGGATCAAAACCTGAATGCACTAACACAGGACACGGGACTATCAAAATAAAACAGGAAACACACAGACCACAAACTTGACGCAGCGACTGGGGAGACAGGAAGAAACACAGAGAGAGACTGACTAACCACAAGAGAAGATTAGACTCAGAGGGAGGGAGAACTATGATCACTAAGAACCTACGACCCAGAAACTAAACAGAAAATAAACGATCCAATAAGAACTCCAAATGACAAGAAAACCAAACATCAACCCATCCCCAGCTCTTTCTGTCCTGGTCGTTGTGTCCTTGGGCAAGACACTTCACCTACCGCCTACTGGTGTTGGCCAGAGGGGCCAATGGCGCGATATGGCAGCCTCGCCTCTGTCAGTCTGCCCCAGGGCAGCTGTGGCTACACCTGCAGCTGCCTCCACCAGTGTGTGGATGTGAGAGTGAATGAATAGTGGAATTGTAAAGCGCTTTGAGGGCCTAGAAAAGCGCTATATAAATGCAATCCATTATTATTATGAGTAATACTCAGTATTCATTTATTTTCCAGTGTACTATTACTATTCTAGATTTAGATTAATGCATTTGTCACTTGTTCCTGAAGCGATGGTTCTACTAGTCAGTGATTCATCCTCAGACCTGCTCTGGACTGTGGAAAGGAGTTGTATCTGGCTCTACTCGTCCAGGAAAAGTTTCAGAAGACACACAATCAGAGGAAGCTCTACAATATAAAGGTAACATTAATGTGGGCTAAAGCTACAGTGTTGGACTGCATGCATGCAGGATCCAGGTATGATCCAGTTCATTTTACTTTGCTAGCCCCTCCCTCTGGAAGACACCACTGCTGCTTTAATCACAGCTACGTTAAATGATGGCAGCTAGTAACCGATGACTGAGCCGAGAGCGTGTCTGGGTCTCTGTTATCTGACGACCAGTTAAATTTCTCTTTCATGTCGCTTGACTTGACAGAGGCTGTGTTTCAAAGACACACCTTAATGACAAGTTAGTTTTTTGCTTTAACTTTTATATATTGTGTTTATGTTATGTTATTAACCGTGGATGGACAGATCGATCCGCACTGCAGTAAACGCCAGGACCGCCTCCTACAACGCGGGTCTCGCCACTGGCGATATGAGCGCCTACAAAGCGGCCTCATACGGCATGCGGCGCGCGGTGAGAGATGCTAAACGCCGGTACCGGGAACGTGTGGAGTCCCACTTC
>NW_024387098.1:0-25690 GCF_900408965.1 Simochromis diagramma | reverse complement strand
TGCCTTGTGCATAGGGCTCTGCTCGTATATACTATTCCCAAGAGATGTTACAGTCTCCTTTGGAACACCATACTGCCCCAGTTCACAGGCTAGTGCATCCACAGTATATTCCTGTTGAATATCACTTATAGTTCTCATTTCAAACATTTCAAACAGTGAAGAAGGCGCAGCAGCGCCTCTTCTTTCTCAGGAGACTGAAAAGATTCGGCATGAGCCCCCGCATCCTCAGGACCTTCTATCACTGTGCCATTGAGAGCATCCTCACTGGATGCATCACCACCTGGTATGGCAACAGCACCGCCTACAACTGCAAAGCTCTCCAGCGAGTAGTGCGGTGCTCTGAACGGATAATTGGAGGTGAGCTTCCCTCCCTCCAAGACATCTACAGGAAGCGCTGCCTGAGGAAAGCGGGGAGGATCATCAAGGACTCCAGTCACCCCAGCCATAAACTGTTCAGACTGCTTCCATCAGGAAGGAGGTTCTGCAGCATCCGGTCCCGTACCAGCAGACTGAGAGACAGCTTCTTCCACCAGGCCATCAGACTGCTGAACACTTCATAGACACCTCAGCTTCACTACTGGAACTTCAACATTATGCACTCCACACTGTATATAAATGCCACTTGTTTTGCACATATTCAACTCTGTATATTTTATTATTTTTTTTTTTTTTTTTTTTACTATTTAATTTGTAAAAATGTATACACACACACACACACACAGGAAAATATTTAGTATACACATCCAGAAATGCATACACTATTATATATTGTACATATATTTATTAGTTTCAGGTCGGCCATTCTTTTATTTTGCTCGTTTGTGTTGTTGTGTTTGCACATCTCTGTTGCTTGTGGGGCTCGCACACAAGAATTTCACTCGCATGTGCTGTGCCAATGTGCCTGCACATGTGATGTGACAATAAAAGTGATTTGATTTGATTCATTTGCTATTTTTGTTATTGTGGAGGCTGGAACCAAATATTTTGCCTGTAAACCCAAGTAAAACTGAGCAAGACTCTCTGTGAAGTTGTCTTTCACTTGATCACTGCAGAAATTATCACTTTGTTCTGCATCAATGTTAAAACTTTCAGGTTCTTCAGGTTCTAAATGTGATCCTTCACCTTGGAAAGACCGTTCTGTTAGTTCACATATATGAACTGGGGCCATCTTGGTAACATCCCACCCTTTATGGTATCTGGAAATATGCGTTAAAAAGGATGACTTTACATTGAATGTCTTAGAACATCCATCAAAGGGACATGTTACAGTCAAACCCTCATCTATGTGACCACTCAAATGACACTTTAAAGTTTTAAGATCATCATATTCACTGCTGCAAAAATTAAACAAGCACCTTAACTGTACAGACACATTACGGTTCCATGTTTGTGTGCTCCTTCTGTCTACATGAGCGCGTGACATATGCACAGCAAGGCTACTGTATGTGTTAAACTTCCTTCTGCAATCCCTATGGCCACAAAAAAGATACATTATTATTATTTCTGTGTGTTCGGCAGTGTTTCAAGTAATCAGTCGAAGACAGAGCGTTAAAGCCACAAATGTTACAAGTCAACATTTTTAAGAGATTGAATTTGCCAGTTGAAGGATAGCCAGAATCAGAACAGAATCAATATGAAAACAATAAATTTATATCAGCACAGTGAAGCACATTCACTTTTCAGGTACCTTCAAATAAGTAATCTGCGTTGGGCTGCATGGGCCACTCTCTTTGGGCTGCAATGTTTTCTGCAATGAAATCTGATTCTACTTAACTATCACCCCTTTTAATTATTACCATGTTCAGTTGCATGCTAACGTAACACAGCGAGCTATAACAATACACACATGTGGCTAATTTACACACACACACACACACACACACACGCGCGCGCATCCAACTTATGGGCTAACGTTAACTTTAGTTGGGCAAACCACGCTTCAAAATAACGCAAAACCCACACATTCAAATGTTACCATGAAACACACACGGCTACCAACTGACTATCGAGACCAAATTTCATGTAAGAGGGAGGGAAAAAATGGTTTTTGACGTACTTACGAAGCGCAGGCGGCTGGCTAATGCTAACGCAGCTAGCAGCAAACGTCCACTCACATGGGAACAAGGTGGCACTCCATTCTCATTCTCATTCCACACAACCAACCTGTTTCCAACTTTCCTTGTGACTTGCAGAAATTTAGGTAGGCACTGACCGCACTGAAAGTAATGGCGTCGGAATATTCTGGCTGGGGGAGAAAATTCTGCCTTGCGCAACAGCAAACTTTCCGTATTTCGCAAAACGGAGCGAATCCGTAGCAAATCCACGGTAAAGGGACCCCTAAATTTACGGATTTTTTTAACAGTGTATATCACCAATTATGTTAAGAAAAATGACGCATTAACTACAACAGCAGACTGACCTCTGTGGAAATGCTTGGAGCAGACTAACCTGTGAGCTGGAGTGTTCTGGGACGTTATATTTTGTCTTTGAATGGCTGCAATCCAGGCCACCCGCCTCTTTGTTACTTCGGAAACATGGCTCGAACAATTTCTCTTCAACGACGTAATCCGATAACAACCGATCTCTTTACCCGTCGGCTTCCCGTGGCTGTCATGCGACCGGCTATTGCAGTTAATAATACAACGGCTTCTTGACATTTTTGTGTTTCTTTTTATCGCTGTGTAACTGAGTTCAATTGAAAACCTGCGTGCGCTAGTACCTCTTGCCACGAGTTCCCAGAATTCTTTGCGGTTTTACCCCTGAGTGACGTCACATTTTCAATCTCTATACAGTTAGTCCATTTAAACCAACCCACTTAGTCAAAAAAGGAACTCGTATGGCTCCTACATACCAGCCCCTAATTATTTTAGAGCAATAATTACATCATACTTACCATGTAGGAGACATACTGATAAACATGATCAATCCTTTATCAAACATTCAAAGGTACAATTTTAATTCAAAATAAACAAATATACATACTAATAATACAAATAGACATTTGAAAAAGTCAATCTTCATGACTCTTCTGCTTCCTGTAGAAGACACACTTTAGTGATCTGCCTGTCCAAACAACCAGTCTTTGTTTTAACACGAACCTGACGTACAAGTCCTTTACCGTCAGAAATTGCTTCCACAATCCTTCCAGTCACCCAAGAGTTACGAGGCGCAGAATCATCGACAACGATAACCACATCCCCAGGAATGAAGTTCCGTCCGATTCTCTGCCACGTCTGACACTCTGGGGCAGGTACTCCTTGACCCAGCGCTTCCAGAACAGGTCAGACATGTATTGTACTTGCCTCCATCGACGTCGTCCATACACGCCCCCCTTCTGAAACACTCCTGGTGGTATCAATGGCTTGGTCTTAAGCAGCAACAGATGGTTAGGAGTCAAGGCCTCCAAATCATTAGAATCAGTAGAGGCTTTGGTTATTGGTCTACTGTTCACAATAGCCTCTGCCTCACAAAGAACCGTACAAAGGCCTTCTTCGTCCAAATTCTGCACTTTCAAAATGGAATTTAACACCTTCCTGACAGACCTTATGAGACGTTCCCAAACACCGCCATGATGGGAATCAGCAGGGGGATTAAAAATCCACTTTATGCCCTTTTGCAGCAGCATCTCATGAATCTGTGCCTGATTCCATCCTTCCACTGCCTCTTTCAACTCATGTTCGCCACCCACAAAGTTCACAGAGCACACTTCTTCCAGTATAATCTCCTGGTCCAGTATTATGTCATTTCCTCTGGGAATATTCCTGTCCTGTTGCTGTCGGTTGCCACCAAACATTAACCCAAAATCACCAAAGAAACTGGAGAAGATCTTGCTGTGAGAGCTGTGGTGACCCTCTTTGAGCCTGTACTCTCCAGACATGTCATACCGTTTCTTTTTCTCCTTATCTGAGAAGACCTCATAGGCTGCCCCCAAGTCTGCGAACTTGTCCAGGGCTTGCGGGTCGTCTTGGTTTCTGTCGGGGTGTAACTGCAAAGCCAGCTTTCTGTAGGCCTTCTGGATGTTCCTGATTGATGCACTCTTGTGTTCATTTGCATCAACAGCATTAACTAAATTGGCCATTTTAATCTCTGGATCATTTACAGAGAGCTTTCCAAAATCAAGGTTCACTGGCCAATTAATTTCTGGTTCAGCAAGAAACTTTGGCCCTGACAACCAGGAATCATCCTTGACAAACTTCCGTTTAAGGCTCATAGCTCGCTGTTCTACAGCCTTCCTATTATTTGACATTTTTACCTGATTACACCTAAAAGGTAAACCAATGGTGTAATGACCATCAACCAACTTAACAGAGTCCATCACTGACTTCATAAGCTGCTGATCTTCTCTAGACAAAGTAAACTGCTCATCCTGAATACATTCTGGAAAATCAGCCTTCATTTGACCTTCCCACAGCTCATCCAATCTTGACACGGAAATCCTATTGACACTCACATCAAAAATGTCAGTCTTACGATCCTCTCTGAGAGGACCACTCACCGTCCAACCCAGCATAGTTTTTACTGCATAGGGACCTCCATCCTGACTTCTAACAACCTCCCATGGCTCTAAAGCCTTGGGCACATTGGTCCAGATCAACAGGTCTACCCCGGAATTTATCTCCAGTATCTTAATATGGCACAAATGTGGCCATCTACCGAGATCTTCCTGTCGAGGAATATTACATTGATGAACAGGCATGCTTTTCTGAGTAAATAAGTCAGGCAAGTCACCGTAGTGATCTAAATCCAAACCAGCTACTTCCAAATCTGAAACCACGTAACTACTGACCATTTTCTCCTGACCCATTGTCCGCAAAAGAATGCCAGTTTTCCTTCCTGAAAGATTCAGTCTATTCATGAGCGCTTCCGTACAAAATGAAGCTGAGCTCCCAGGATCTAGAAAAGCATAGGTTATCAGTGACTGATTACCTTTCTTGGACTTCACTCTAACTGGTATTATGGACAGAGCACTATTTTGCTCACCGGCCCCAGTAACACCACTGCTTTGCACAGCACATTTAGGACCTTCATCTGGAGGTTCTCCCTCCTATAGTTTGCACTGAAACACTTTCCCTCTGCTTGGAGTGGATATGTAAGAGTGTGGGGTGTTTCTGATTACAGACTTTACACAAGAGACGTTTCCCACAGTCTCTGCTTCTGTGCCCAATGCGCAGACAACCAAAACACACACCATTCTCTTTCAAAAAAGATAATCTTTCACAGTGCAACTTTCTTTCAAATGAAGGACACAAATCCAACATATGCTCTGCTCCACAAAACAAGCAAACCTTGGTCACAACTGAACCACTCTCTCGCCTCACTTCTGGCTCAATCTTCCCTTCCACCTTGGCCACTGTAGTAGCAAAATTACTCCTCTTAGCCTTAGGGTAAAACTGAGACTTACCATTCCTTGCCTCTTTTCTGATGGCTGTTGGAGGATCCTGTATGTCTCCAAACAATGGATCACTTGCAATCTTAACTTGCCTTTCGACAAACTCAACAACGTCGCAAAAAACCACTTTACGTTGAAATCTTTCCTGCAGATCACAGACAACATTCCTCCACTTATCCCTGAGCTTATAAGGCAACTTTTTTATAACTGCTTGCATATTAGCAGAGACATCCAACTCATGCAAGGACTCAACGTCTCCCATTGCATTACAACATTGCCTTAATAAAAACCCATATTCCTGCAACGCCTTCACATCATCAGATTTTATAGGTGGCCATTTACTGACCTTTTCAATGTAGGCAGCAGCAATTTTCAGCGAATTGCCAAAGTTCTCCTGGAGCAAAGATTTAGCATATCCATACTCAGCAGGCATATACTGACAGCTTCTGACCATTTCTCTTGGATGGCCTCTAGTGTATTGCTCGAGAAAATATAAACAATCCTTAGCACTGTGAGCTTGACTCTCCACCATGTGCTCAAAAGCTCTCATAAATGTTTGATATTGCAAAGGATCGCCATCAAAGAACTGAATGTCACGCCTTGGTAACAAAAACAGAGACTGCTGCTCAGCCAGTAAAGTTGTCATTTCATTCTGTTTCTTCAAAACTGTGACTAGATGATCATGACCCTCACCACCTTGCACTGTATGTGTAAGAGGTTTTGATTGTGCGTGAGACTGCGACATC
Organism: Simochromis diagramma; assembly: GCF_900408965.1. Taxonomy (NCBI): domain Eukaryota; kingdom Metazoa; phylum Chordata; class Actinopteri; order Cichliformes; family Cichlidae; genus Simochromis; species Simochromis diagramma. The sequence continues at coordinate 19,555 of NW_024387098.1, read as the reverse complement.
ATCCGAGTAGTTGAAACTGCACCTGGAAATACTTGATATAACTTCGTCTCTGACTGTTCCAACGAAACGACCTTAGGCTGAGAAATATTTTTAACCTTGGGCCTTACATCCAATACATGCGCTTGATGATCACTTGCATCAACACCCTGATATGGTCGCTCTGGTAACACAGGTTTGAACGTCGGAGCATTGGGATTTAAAACGGCTAAACTCCCCTGCTCTCGTTCTAAATACGAATTCATTCCATCAGATTTAACATTAGCAGCACTTGAGACTCGGGACATTTCAGAAGTTTTTAAAACATTCACCTTTGCTGCTGAAGCTGCTATTTCAGTTTCTAAGTCAAGCAGCTCCTTTCTTTTCTTAAGCTGTATTTCTTGTTCTTCCAAAGCATGCTTTTCTTTCAACAACCTCTGTCGAACAAGAAGGGCAGCCATGTCAGCCTCTGCCGTTATGCGTGCTGACAAGGCAGATGAAACCATTGAGCCACTGAGTGATGATTTGCTTTTCCTACAACTTTTGTTTCCAACATTAGAGACGCTATCACTTGGTTTAACATCATCTATCGTAGTGTGACGTTCTGTTTGAAGTCTTTCAATCTGATTCTCCAAAGCCTTAGCAGTAGGTTTCGGCTGTCTTTTCTTTCCATCCACATCACCACATTGTATTAATTGGTGTGTCTCCATTTTTTTCAAAACATTACAAAATCCAAACGCTGAATTGCACCTATGCCACACAGCCTCATTCCAACACATCAACTTGATGACATTCACTTCAATAAACCTTGGACACACACAATTAACAGGAGCAATATCCCCCACTATCTGCCTATTGAACCTAACTAACTCAACCTAGTCTTCCGTACATACTAGCGGTGGGTATTTATGTACCTCCATACCGTCAGATGTGAGGAAGACAAACTGTCTTAAACACAAACTGCGGCGGTACTCCCAAGCCAATGGCTTCAGCCGCCTGATGCACAATAACTAGAAAGAAAATCAGTACAACGCCTTGTGCAGCTGTACTGCTAAAACCTAACAGGGGAATAAGACTCCTGAAAGAAATCTGTATTGTGTAGCCAAAGGCTTAATCTAACAGCGTGTGGACAAAGGCAACAGCAAACTATAAAACTCTCACCAATAAAACTCATCTATATATAAATAAGACAATAAAACCTACAAAATTTTCTGTTGACAATTTGTTGCGGCTCCTCCAACCTATGGTCGCGGCAGGCTAAACATGAGGACACAGATGACGCGCAGCAATGAACACATAAAATACACTGTAACATTTGCTCCTTTTATTCCACATGCAACTGTCCAATATACAAATCAGGACATGGGATTAACTATTAAACAAATGCACAGATTGCACAAACAAATAACTGCAATTTACCAATAACTAGTGATGTGACGTTCTGCATCGAGGCTTCGAAGCGTGTGTCGAGTAATGGAGGGGGCGTTTCCGCGATGCGTGTATCGAGGCTTGCTTCATTTATGGGAGGAGCTGAAAATGATGACGTCCGAAGCCTCGCTGCCCGGCTGTACCAGGTGACTGGTTCATGAAGTGGTTCGAACTTTGCTGCGAGATATGACAGCGATATAAACCCCTCAGACTTCATTCAAAAATGTGGGTGTTTGATGGAGAGTTGTTAGTGAGAGTTTGGAGACAGTTTGGAGGTTTATGAGAGTGAGGAGAGAAAGTCAGGAGAGAATGGAGCCAGCTAAGAAGAGGAGGATGTCCTTCCCTGTGTGGGAACATTTTGATCTTATTCCTCCCAACAAGGCATGCAAATTTCTACAGAAGATGTATTTTCATAATACTGATGGTGCAATACAACCTATGTTAAGCTGTCGTTACTTTTGTACAAGGTGAAGTGTTTGCTCTGTGCCAGGGAGCTGGGCTATAACAACAACACCTCATCCATGCTTAGGCACTACAGAGCTTTGCATGAGAATAAGGGGAACACCGATTGTGGAGCAAGACCAGGTGAGCATCAAATGCCAGGATAATATAGGATGCAGTAATGTTACTAAATGATGATAATATTATTATTATTATTATTATTATTATTAATAATAATAATAATAATAATAATAATGGATTGGATTTATATAGCGCTTTTCAAGGCACCCAAAGCGCTTTACAATGCCACTATTCATTCACTCTCACATTCACACACTGGTGGAATATAACAATATTATACAACTGTTATAAGTTACGTGTGTGATATTTATATTTGTGCTTTGTCTTTATTGTCTTTCCTCAGGAGAACAATCTCAAATAGATGAAGACCAGGGGCCCGTTCTTCGTACCTCGCTAAGTAACTTAGCTGGATTTGATTGTTGACGATTTCGCGTGATCTTGGATCGTTCGGTTCCCCGAAGCTCATCCGGGACTTGCTGCCATAGCAACAGAGCCGTAAGCGTAAACCTGCTCGGGAGCAGGTTTACTTTATGTAAACAGGATTAGATCGCGGCCACTCAGGTATGTCCGCTTCATTTATACGAAAGCAACAGCGATATTCCACCACTGTTTCACCATAAATAAATAACATCAATGTAACTAAAGTTAATGCAGCACTTGATCCTTTTATTGATGTCACACAGATACATACAGGTCATTTCCTAAAAAAAGGGAAATGTACTATTAACATTCTATTTCATGTATGTGATCATTACAGATGTAATTCATATTTCAGAGTAGTAATTGTAAATTACTTCGTGTAATCAGGATGTGAGACCACGGCTATAAAAGCGAAGGTGGATTTGGGAAGTCTGTCGCAGTCATATCCTGTCCGTTTACGCGAGCCACCCATTGCGGAAGGTGCAAGATTGATAAGGAGAGTTTTCAGAATTCAGCGTATATTGCGGGACAGACAGGATCCTTTAGCTCAGCGCGACAGTGTGCTCATAGAGAGATATCGATTTTCCCGTGAGGGTATTATTCACTTAACCAACTTGTTGACGAGGGGGTGCAGGACCACCACCTGTCTTTGTTTGCTCTGCCCTTTTCTTGGTTGCTGTTATGAACAAACAAACAGATTATTTCAGGGTCTCTTTCCAAGAGACTAAAAGCAATATCAGTGATAAATATTACCATTCTGTAGAATATTCTTATATTCCACTTTTACTTGTTCCCATGTTCTAGTGGGTCCTGTTGTGGCTCTAATGTGAAAGGGGATATAATATAATATAATGTAATATAATATAATGTAATATAATATAATATAATATAATATAATATAATATAATATAATATTGGATAATATAGTGTGATATGATAAATCTACCCTACCGCCTACTGGTGTTGGCCAGAGGGGCCGATGGCGCGATATGGCAGCCTGGCTTCTGTCAGTCTGCCCCAGGGCAGCTGTGGCTACAACTGTAGCTGCCTCCACCAGTGTGTGAATGTGAGAGTGAATGAATAGTGGCATTGTAAAGCGCTTTGGGTGCCTTGAAAAGCGCTATATAAATCCAATCCATTATTATTGTTATTATTAAATTACTTATGAGTTTAATTTGTCAGCAACTTTCTGCCAGCCCTCTCTCCTTGCTTTTGCAGCCTTTGCAGTGTTCCCTTGCGTTCTGATTAAACTCTGAAACTCCTGAAATCCCTCACTCAAGAGTTCTTGCTCTGCTGCCGAAAAATACCGAGCCGAGCGCGCTCCGTCGACATTTTCGCCGACCAATCAGAGGGTTGCCGATCAATGTTTCCACTATCGATGCGTAGCCCCTTTTACGACACCCAGTGATCTCACATTACTTCATCCAGCTGTACTAATCGTCAACAGCAGGTGTGTTCGGAGAACCGGATTAGCGAGCTCAGAGTTAGCGCGATGATTTGGTCTTGGATGTGTCATTTGATCTTGGATGTAGTAAGCGACGTACGAAGAACGGGCCCCTGGTTAGCATGGTGATTGAGGACTCCCAGCCATTTAGCATTGTGGAGGACAAAGAATTTAAAAGATTTGTTAAATCATTAAATCCTAGCTATGTTCTCCCCACTAAAAAGGTCATAAAAGCAGTGAAAATTTAGTTTTTACAGAATAAAATGTGAACAGGCAGTGTGTAGCTGTCCATACTTCAACGTTACAAAAGCACAACTACTGTCCACACCCCAACCACACCTCACCTCACAGTAAATGATCATTTCCATTTTAAGCATTTCCAAATGATCATTTTCCATACTGCCAGCATAAATATACACAGTATACTGCATCACTACAATATACATGTGTTACACACTCCTTTTGTTGTTGACATTTACAGGCTGTGTGCAAAAGGCCACACTCTTCAAATTCATGCCAACTAATATTTTTACGTCCAGTAGGTGTCCTACTAGAGCAAATGAAGCTTCAAGAAGCTTTGCGCTGGGGTGAACCAATTGGAGGAAAAGCTTCAGTGCTTCATGAAGCTTCGTCTGCCCATCACTACCAATAACTGCACTAACTACAATGTCAAATTACAACTTAGTCTATGGTATCAATTAGTGCACAAATATACAAAAACCATCAAGTTACAGTTAAAATACATCAAAATCATTCAAGCTGCACTCAAGCTGCGGTCCACAGAAAGTTTTGCCTCAGGCTCACCCTACCTTTCTGCTCATCAACATCAGGTGCTGTGAACAGGTGAGTGCAACCACATTTATCATCTACCACACCCATGAGACACACCCCACACCCGTGCACCAATACAGTGAGTCCATTTAAACCAACCCACTTAGTCAAAAAAGGAACAACTCATATGGCTCCTACAATAACTATTAGAAACTGGATTCACAATAATATTTCTAACAGACCGTTTCTAACTGAGCAGCATTGTTTCCTTAGTCACACTGTTACTCTGAGAAATTTCAGAATGGACTGCTGGAGCATAGTAGTGACTAACCCTCAAACCCTCCTACCCACCTCGACATACAAACTCTGTGTGGCTTCACGTGTTCTGTTGATGTTTACATGATCGAAATAACTTGAACACAAACAAACAAACAAAGAGGAAGACCACACCGGAAGGAAAAAACTACAAGTCCCAGCATCCTCTGTGTTTAGGGCGGAGCAGTGAAAGTGAAAGCCTTCAGAGTAGCAGGAGGAGGAAGGTGGAGCTGAGGCCGGTCAGTGTTAACATGAATATGTTTCTTCTTATGACATAAAATAATTCCACGCTGTTCGTGTCTGTGGGTGAAACGTGAGGCCGGTCGGCTCCTCTGAGCGCTGGTTTCCTGTAAGTAGAGAGGAAGTGAGTTTAGCTGAGCCTCCGTTTAGTGTGAGAGAGCAGGAGGAGAGTGAGAGCTGTGCTGAGGCAGGGTGAGTGTAAACACCGCTCTGACATTACTGTGTCTCTGTGGCGGGAGCAACAGGCTCCGTCAGTGGAGGCAAAAATAATCAGACTTTGGTTTTTCAAAGGAAACTACATTATGTCGGAAGTTCCCGCACGCTCATTGGATAACGGTGTGTCAATCGCAAGTTATTAGCCAATGAGCGCGCGGATTCACAGAAAGACCCGCCTTTATCACGGGACTTTAAAAACTACAATGGCGACAGAAACTCTGTGAGTGGAGTTCAGGGTGACGTTATGAAACTGTGACGTTTGAGCCACTTCCTGTTCTCAATCCCAGCGTCCTGGGCCCTATTTCAGGAAGCCGGTTTAGTGCAAACTCTGAGTAAGTATACCCTGAGTTAACGAAAACTCTGGGTTTTCAGTTTCACAAAGCGAGTTTAGATTAATTCTGAGTGAGTTACTATGACGACACACTCCGTGAAGCTAACCTGCCCCCTAGCAGGTTTACTTCAACTAACCCTGACCTTCTCCGCCTCTTTGTCGGAAACCTGACTGTAGGAAGTGTCAGACATGGCGTGCTCTTCCTTGAAGAGCCAGTAGATGTTGAAGCCCAAATTCTCCGCAGAGCTCTCCGCCGGGAGAGAGTGATTAGAGCGCGTTCGGACATTTTATCATTTCCTGATGATTTCCTGTGTGAACGTTACCGTTTTTCAGCACAATCTATAATTTATCTGAATAACATCCTCAGGCTTAATATTGCTCATGTGACACATCGCGGACATGCTCTCAGTTCTGTACATATTATTTGTATTGCACTTCGGTTTTTTGCAAACGGGAGCTTTCTGTATAATATTGGTGACGCTGAGCACGTTTCCAAGGCTACCGTCTGTCGGGCAGTCAGGAATGTTACAGTTGCACTGAAACGTCTCCTGTACTCGTCTGTGGTGTTCCCCGGTCATAGACCCACAAGATTTATCAAAGAGGGATGCCACAAAATTGCAGGTATCAGGATGAACAAAACTTAATCCATGATGTGGTGATACTTGAACTACTACTTAAATTTCACATTTATTCTCACGGTTCCCAGGCGTGATTGGCTGTATAGATGGCACTCACATTCCAATCATTGCTCCTTCAGTAAATGAAGGATGTGAACAGGAAGTCTTTCCACAGCATTAATGTGCAGGTACATAGTTCCCTGTAGCATTTCAAACTAACAAATTATTTCATTATAGTAATGGATGCTAATTTGTGTTCTCTGCACTGTGAAGATCATATGTGATGCTGCCAACATTATCACAAATGTGGAAGCCAACTGCTCAGCCTCTGAGTGGTGGTGGTGGAGGACCCCCACCTGTTTTTCGGGCCTCCGCTTTTTTTTCTGTTGGCTATAACGGGTCACATTTGAGCATACAGAGTAAGCAAATATGTACTTGTAATGTGCTCAGATAATTTCAATAAGTGCTTACAGAGGGGAAATTAATGTAGCCTCTAACTGCAATTGATTTACAAACAGACCAAGCACTATGGCCCATAATACAATTACACCTTACCTGTTTGGACTATATTTTTATATTTCATTTTTACTTGCTGCCAGGAACGTTTGGGGCCTGTTGAGTTGCACCTGTGCTCACATCACATCACAAAATCAAATGTATGAAATAAAAAATAAAATGAAATATAATAAAATAACGTGTTAAATGGGTGGAAATCCCTAGATCAATGTTTAAATTAACACTCACGCATTGACTCTGTCGGCTATGTTTTGCCATGCATGCTCCCTTTCTTTTGCAGCTGAGGCTGTGTTACTTTTTTTCCGCGGAATTTGCACGTTATCGGCATATGCTGCCATCAGAATTTCGGCCTCAAGCGCTGTAAAATACATTGACCGCGCCTTCTTTCCCTCCGTCTCCATGGTGACTCGCTTAATCTGTGCTCCACTAATCAGGGCTTTATGTATCCTCGTGCGCGCGCTTAACTTGGGGTTAAAGGAACTCCGCGTTGATTGAACTAATTGTTATCAGCCTTTCTGAAACCGAATATTCCGAGTTGGACAGTTCGGGGTTACTCAACCCTGATTATCGTTTTTCACTCTGAGTTTTCTGAACCGGCTTCCTGAAATAGGGCCCTGATCACCGAGGTTTCTGTTGCTCTGATATTGATGATATTGGTAAACAGGCTGTAGCATAAACATCAGGGGTCCGTTCTTCGTACTTCGCTTACTACATCCAAGACAAAATCATCGCGCTAACTTTGAGCTCGCTATCCCGGTTCTCCGAACACACCTGCTGTTGACGATTAGTACAGCTGGATGAAGTAATGTGAGATCACTGGGTGTCGTAAAAGGGGCTACGCATCGATAGTAGAAACGTTGATCGGCAACCCTTTGATTGGTCGGCGAAAATGTCGAAGGAGAGCGCTCGGTATTTTTCGGCAGCAGAGCAAGAACTCCTGATTGAGGGATTTCAGGAGTTTCAGAGTTTAATTAAAACGCAAGGGAACACTGCAAAGGCTGCAAAAGCAAGGAGAGAGGGCTGGCAGAAAGTTGCTGACAAATTAAACTCATAAGTAATTTAATAATAACAATAATAATGGAGTGGATTTATATAGCGCTTTTCAAGGCACCCAAAGCGCTTTACAATGCCACTATTCATTCACTCTCACATTCACACACTGGTGGAGGCAGCTACAGTTGTAGCCACAGCTGCCCTGGGGCAGACTGACAGAAGCCAGGCTGCCATATCGCGCCATCGGCCCCTCTGGCCAACACCAGTAGGCGGTAGGGTAAATTTATTATATTACACTATATTATCCAATATTATATTACATTATATTATATTATATTATATTACATTATATCCTCTTTCACATTAGAGCCACAACAGGACCCACTAGAACATGGGAACAAGTAAAAGTGAAATATAAGAATATTCTACAGAATGGTAATATTTATCACTTATATTGCTTTTAGTCTCTTGGAAAGAGACCCTGAAATAATCTGTTTGTTTGTTCATAACAGCAACCAAGAAAAGGGCAGAGCACAAAAAGACAGGTGGTGGTCCTGCACCCCCTCGTCAACAAGTTGGTTAAGTGAATAATACCCTCACGGGAATATCGATATCTCTCTATGAGCACACTGTCGCGCTGAGCTAAAGGATCCTGTCTGTCCCGCAATATACGCTGAATTCTGAAAACTCTCCTTATCAATCTTGCACCTTCTGCAATGGGTGGCTCGCGTATACGGACAGGACATGGCTGCGACAGACTTCCCAAATCCACCTTCGCTTTTATAGCCGTGGTCTCACATCCTGATTACACGAAGTAATTTACTATTACTACTCTAAAATATGAATTACATCTGTAATAATCACATACATGAAATAGAATGTTAATAGTACATTTCCCTTTTTTTAGGAAATGACCTGTATGTATCTGTGTGACATCAATAAAAGGATCAAGTGCTGCATTAACTTTAGTTACATTGATGTTATTTATTTATGGTGAAACAGTGGTGGAATATCGCTGTTGCTTTCGTATACATGAAGCGGACATACCTGAGTGGCCGCGATCTAATCCTGTTTACATAAAGTAAGCCTGCTCCCGAGCAGATGATAAATGATAAAATGTCCGAACGCGCTCTAATCACTCTCTCCCGGCGGAGAGCTCTGCGGAGAATTTGGGCTTCAACATCTACTGGCTCTTCAAGGAAGGAGCACGCCATGTCTGACACTTCCTACAGTCAGGTTTCCGACAAAGAGGCGGAGAAGGTCAGGGTTAGTTGAAGTAAACCTGCTAGGGGGCAGGTTAGCTTCACGGAGTGTGTCGTCATAGTAACTCACTCAGAATTAATCTAAACCCGCTTTGTGAAACCGAAAACCCAGAGTTTTCGTTAACTCAGGGTATACTTACTCAGTTTTTCCACTAAACCGGCTTCCTGAAACAGGGCCCAGGTCTGTTCTGAAAACTGGCTTTATTTTTTCAAAGTAAGGGAATATCTGTGGTGTGATACCGCGGGCTCATGGGCTAAGGACTTGGATTGACAAGTCAAGCGCAGATGATTGTGTTGTTTCATATAAAGGCTTGTGTATGTGTGCCTTCCTGTGTGTGTCCTTGTGTCAGTGGAATTGAATCAGTGTGTTAGAGAAAGTGCTCCTCTGCTGTGCCGTCATCGTGTGGATGCTTCTTTTAAAGTTGGAACTCATGTTTTTATGATCTGCTTCATTTCATTGAACCTTTATCAAATCAAATCAAATCAAAATTTATTTATGTAGCACATATTAAAACAACAGTGTTGACCATAGTGCTCCACAGTCAATAAAAACATGAGACAGTTAAAACAAACAATAAAAGAGGACAACAAACAATAGGTAACAACGCAACAAGCTAAAAACAGCCAACTAGACAGAATCAAAAGCCAAAGTAAAAAAATAAGTTTTAAGACGTAATTTAAAAGACTGGATAGACTCAGCAGTGCGAATATGAACGGGGAGGTTATTCCAGAGTCTGGGTGCCACGGATGCAAAGGCCCGGTCGCCTCTCGACTTCATTCGAGTCCTAGGTTGTGCTAGGAGCCTGTGGTTGGATGATCTAAGTGCTCTGTTGGGATTGTATGAATGGAGTAAATCAGAAAGATAACTGGGCGCTAAATTATTCAAAATATTAAAAGTGAACAAAAGAATTTTAAAATCTATACGATATTTAACAGGGAGCCAATGTAATTTGGCTAAAATTGGAGTTATGTGTTCATGAATTATCGTACCTGTTAAAAGACGCGCAGCTGCATTTTGAATTAACTGGAGCCGGCAAAGAGAGGAGTGTTGGAGGCCCGAATAGAGGCAGTTACAGTCGTCCAATCTGGATGTAATAAATGCGTGGATAAGCTTTTCAAGGTCCTTTAAAGGAAGGAACGGCTTTGCTTTGGAAATCTGACGCAACTGGTAAAAGCTGTTTTTTACCACAGTGGACACCTGTTTCTCAAGTTTAAAAGAGCCATCCAGGAACACTCCGAGGTTTCTTAACAGGGAAGAAAGATGGCTAGCGAGAGGGCCTAGGGCATCAGCTAACTGGTCTAGCGGAGTGTGACTACCAAAGACTATCAATGTAAGAAAATTATGTGATAACCAAATTTTAACTTCATGCAAACAGTTGAACAGAGGTTGCAAAGAAGCAGTCACATCGGATTTCAAAGGTGAATAAATCAGGATATCATCGGCATAACAGTGAAAGGAGATGTTGTATTTACTAAAAATTAATCCCAAGGGCAACATGTACAAAGAGAAAAGAGCAGGACCGAGCGCGGACCCTTGAGGCACACCACAGTAAATAGGGGCAGAAGCCGAGGAGTGTTGCCCCATAGCAACAGAGAACGACCTCTCTGAGAGATAGGATTTAAACCAAGATAAAACCGTACCTTTGAGACCAACAACATGTTCCAGTCTTGATAGAAGAATGTTGTGGTTAACCGTGTCAAAAGCAGCAGATAAGTCAAGTAAAACTAAGACTACAGAATATCCAGAGTCAACAGTTAAAAGAAGATCATTAAAAACTCTAAGTAAGGCTGTCTCTGTGCTGTGGCGAGGTTTAAAACCAGACTGAAACTTGTCATTAATACCATTTGCATCTAAAAAGGCCTGTAGTTGTTTTAGAACTACCTTTTCCAATATTTTGGAAATAAAAGGGAGTTTATTTCTAACCATGAAGTCCCTTTGAGGTTACAGCCTCCTGGTTAGGTTTAGGCTGTTATTGTGCTTCAGGCTGAAATATGAGGAGTAAGGAGTGGGGCTGGTTAGCCCTCATGACCCTCACCATAACACATACGTCACAGGACAGTGTTTACCACAGAAACTCCATGAAATGATCAATGAGAACTTTAGAAACCCGTCAGTGTGATGCTTCCAGTACAACAGCACCTCTGAGTGTGTGTGTTTGCCTCTCAGACTAACTCCACCCTGACATCAAGAAGATGGAGGAAAAGGATGGAGCAGGATCTGCAGCATCCAGCTGTGTGTCTGTGAGGAGTGACCGGTCCAAAGGACTACCTCCATCGTTCAGGAATGAACCTGCAGCAACAATGTAAGAGAGCTGCTGACTCATTTATTCAGTGTAAATAATGATTTTTGATGCAATGGGAGAAGAAAAATGACAAAAACAGTTTTAAAAATAAGGATTAAAATATTACAAACTATATTTTTGAGTTTCCTGATGTAGCACAAAAATACATGAACATAACTGTTTATAGGACAGATATTTTACGGTTCTTTTAGGCAGCACCAAAAAGCAAAAAGACTATTTTTAAGCTGTCTGAGGTAGTGAGTCAACATGTCACACTGGGTCAAAGGTCAGGGAGTAAAAGTGTGTTTTAAAGGAGGTTTAAAAGCAGCGAGTGAAGAAGCCTGTCGAGGTAAATCGTTCCATAACTGACCAAATAAGTTGGTGGACCCCTGTGTTGAATCAAGCATCTGGTTCACAGAGAGGATAACCCTCAAATGGGCTGTACAACATTATATAGTGAGACAAAAACAGAGATTATCGTAGCCATGGCTCTCTCGCATGGACGTGGCAGTCTTGCTGTCTGCTGCGAATCCTCCCCGTACCTCCGTGACCTCGTCTGGTATCTGCTCCCTCCTCTGTAAGAGACAGTAAAGGAAAACACGTCTCTGCCTAGTCTTGAAAATCTAATCTTATCATCCATTGTTCTTCTAGGGCCTCTTCTTCTTGTGGCCTCAGCTAACTGCTAATATTTAAATGGCTAACATTAACATGTGTGCCAGCCAGGTTAACATTTATGATGAACTATGATTAATTAACTGATGTTGAAACTGGAGCTTTACTGACCTCTGAAATTCCTCCTAAAGTGTTATTCAGTGTTGTGACAGTCAGCTGCTTCAGCTGCTGCTGGGATGGGCTGTGGCAAAGAGAGCAGAGAAAAACTCTGATTTTCTCTGCTGATGGTTTCTGGTGTTTGGGTCTGTTTTTCTGTATTTATGCAGATAAAGTGTAAACTCAGATGAATTATACCATCAAATTTTAAAGGAAAATATCAGAATGAGCAAGTTGGGATTAGTATCTTGCCCAAGGATATTTGACACGCAGACTGGAGGAGCCTGGGATCGAACCATCAACCGTCCGATCAGTAGGTGACCAGCTCTACCTCCTGAGCTACAGCCACCCTGATTCATCAGATTTGAGGTGTTACCTCCTTTGACAGTATCACAGTATCAGCTTAAAGCACTTGTTGCTGCTGAGTTTGCATCTTTTGCTGTGAAGTACAGCCAGACTTTTGACCGTTTCGCCTTGGGCATTTTTAATCTGTAGCTCTGCTCTAAAAGAACAAACGTACCTGGGCCCGCCTACTATCCTCGGAAAGGTAAAACGATTGGCTAGAATCCAAAGTGTATGACATCTCAGGAAAAAAAGCACTGAAATGTGCGCTGCTTTTTGGTCTGGTTACTACCGTTTATGTCAGATCCAGTGCCATAATGGCACCGGATACCGGTACCCATCCCCAGTTAGGAGGCAATGGTAGAGAAGGAAAGACAGGAGAGTGGAGGTGATGTATCTAAATGCATCTGAACAAAGCAGAAGTGCACACCAAACTCAACAGATAATCAAATGTAGAATCACAGAACAGAACTGCAGGCTGAGTTTGGATGTTTGACTTTGTCTTTCACTCCTCTCTGTGGCTCACACACACAGTGTCGTCAGACACATTCACACTCACTGTTTCATCTGCTTTGTGCACAAACTCATTACTTTCTTCCTTCAATGATCTACATACTACGTGCTGCCCACTGAATACTTTGCAATGTATTTCATCTCGTTCACACACAAAATAGGCACCAGTGAGAGCTCTATCCTCCTTACATATTGGTGGAGAAACCAAACGCTCAATGCCCTCAGCGGCGGAGGAAAAACCTCCTTTCAGTGGAGAAACCATCCTTAACCCTCCTTGAAAACTGGTGAAGAAACCAGACCTCCTTATGTATGTGTGTGTATATGCATGTGCTTGAATGTGTGTGTGTATTTGTGTTTGGAGGTGCGTTTGTGTGACATCCTGCTCACCAAAAGGGTAATAAAAGCAGGAAGCTTATTAACCAAGAAAACAGAACCTTCAGATAGGATGTCCCCATAATAAAATGTGAACTATGCTTCACATTGGGGATGTCCCCCACCAGCAGACTGGTTGCGGAGGAAACAAAGGAATGTCTTTGATCCTGCTGCTTGAACTAAGACTTACAAATTTAAGTAACAATGACAACATTTAACAATTTGACTCCAACAGCTGCCAGCTGGAATTGAAATGTAATTTAAATGAAGGATTGAAGGTTACTGGGTTTTTTGAATGTAGAGATCACATGAACGTATATGAATTGTATGATATGTCTCTTCTATTGTTCTATTATCATACCCTGTTGTTGATTGTGATTGGTTTTATTTCTTTCTTCAGTGGTTGTAGTGTTTTAATATTTAGTCATTTTTTCCATTATTGTAATTGTGTATAAAGTTTAATTTGAATGAAAGTTACACTCAAATGCTTTCAGTGTTGCTGTGTTGAGTGTTTGCATGTTTAATGTTTGTATGGAAGACACAGAAAGACATGTGACTAAAGAAATCTGTGCTAGAGTGACATTTCAAAAAAATAGTAGAAAACAAAACAGATGATGAATTCTTTAGAGAATTTTCTAGAAATCTTTTTCTTTCTAAACAGAATTCAGAATATTGATGTTTGAGCTGGAAGCTGGAAGGTTTTAGAAAATGTTCTCATCATTTGTTTACAGCACAATATCAACGTATGTAAATCAAAACAACAAAAATGCACAAGTGGTGTGTGAGACTACAAATTATAGAATCAGAACTGCTGATTTCATTACTCTTAACTTTTAAAGGCAGATTTTGTATCTGAGAGCAGGGACACTTGCTGTGTTCAGTGTGACTTTAAGTTCGGGCTACCCTTGATTTAGTAGTTCGATGTTTTTAAACTGTTTCATTTATAAGGCTCATTAAAAGCCATTTGAACAGAACATTTTTGTATTTATAGCGAAAAGTTTTAGAATTATTTTTGTGGTCAGAAAAGGAGGAGAAACAAAAGGAGGGTGTGTTGTTCAGGAAGTACAGGCTGTAGCTCAGCAGGTAGAATTACTAACTGGAAGGTTGGAGGTTTGATCCCTGGCTGCTCCAGTCTGCACGCCACGGTATCCTTGGGCAAGATGTGGAACCCCGACTTGCTCGCCGATGCATCCATCATAGTGGCATTGTTAGAAAAAGAAGTGCTTGTGTGAATGAAGCACGCTGTATAAAATGCTTTGACTGCTCATATAGAAAAGCAGCTTATAAGAATTGGTTCATTTTCCAGATAATTCCACTAGTAAGACAACAGACATTTGGGAGGCTTTCTCCTGAGAGTAACACTGAAAGTCTTGCTGCTCCTCCACAAAATGAACTCTTCAGTTTAGATTTGATTAAAGACACAGCTCAGCTAAACACAACTCAAACTAATCTACACTATTTTTCTTTATTACGCAGCATTTTTATAACCATTTCCAGATATTTCTAAAGATGAAAACAGAATTAAACTCCAGCCTGATCTGTTTCTGAGGTTCCTGACTCTGACCGTCCCTCAAACGCCTCTCTGATCATCTCCTTCCGTTGCTTTTACTTTGGCTTTCGTGACTGTTGTGGCGCAGTTGATCGTCTCCATGTTAAGGTAATGTTAGCAGTAGGGCTGCCACAAACTATTATTTTGATAGTCGACTAGTCACCGATTATTTATGCGATTAGTCGACTAATCAGATCATCATCCATTGGGCGTAAAACTACAGCTTATTGCACCAGCAGCATCTGCTCTTATATAACTATCATTAGCTTACAGCTTTAAGTGTTTCAGGTCTGTGCTAACTAACAATAAAAACAAGATGATAGTTTATTCAATTTTAATGAAATTTGCAGATTGTTTCGGTGAAGTTTAATAAACTCCTTGCTATCTAAAATATAACAGGACACCGGAGTAAACTCTCGAGCATCTCACACTTCTGATAATCAGCTGTCTGCTTGATGTTTATTCAGCTGTGTAAAAACTATAACTTTAATCTCAGCCAAACCGATTTACTCAGGAACAAATAAAATACAAAAAAAAAAAAAAAAAGCCAAACAACAACATTTTTAATTTATCTAAGTGACTCATATATATTTAACCTGAGTAGCGAAAGACGGCGGTGGGTTTGAAAATGATTTGCCGGGAGTCCGGTGTTCTCACGGCTCTAGTGACCTAGCCCCCGGCTCGCTATCGAGCTAGTGGGTAACAGACGTCTCCGAAAACGTCGGAGCGCTTTTGAAAATATGCGGCGTCCTGATAAACTGAGCCAATATTTGAGGTTTACACAGCTACATTCTCGCCTGAAAATATGTTAAACGTTTATTTTGTGACCCAGAAAGAATAATAAGAGTAATATTAAACCTAACTAGCTGCCGCCATTGTTGGAAACTAAGCTGGGCCGCGCTATGAATTCTGGGACACAGCTTCTTCTTCTTCTTCTTCTTCGGGGTTTAACGGCAGCTGGCATCCTTGTACATGCAGTGCTGCCATCTTCTGTTTCAGTCCGTTATTACACTCTTAAATCCTGCTACTTATTCCTGCGTCTTTTGTGATCTTACAAAGCTTCAAACGACGCGTCGACTATTAAATCAGTCGTCGACGATTTTGATAGTCGATGTAATCGTGACTAGTCGACAAATCGTGGCAGCCCTAGTTAGCAGTCGGTACTATTTTCCTGGCTAACATCAGCTGTGTGCAGCTTAGTTTCAGCATAAATCTGCTTCGTTTTATGTGAGATCAGAGTCTGGGAATGAGACAGAAACAGTTAGTTGATGATCAGCAGCTCAGAGTCGATGTTACTGTGGATCCACTGACTGATGACTGTAGGCAGGTTCTCCTGCCTCCATCAGTCTGTTATGGAAGCTCGTTTCCGCCACAAAAAAGGATCCATTCTCGAAATTTTGACTTGTAACTCGAAATTTTGAGAAAAGTAGCTCGAAATTTCGAGTTAGTTCTGCCAATCAGTAATCTACGTAGAATGCGCACTCAAAACCGGATCGCAACAAATCGGCACTTTCGAGAGTACGTTAGCTGATATTAACGCCATGTGATTCAGCTAATAACAGAAGGATTTCATCATCTCTGAAGCCACATGGAAAATTATCTGCAATTTGTGCATTTATGACTGGCTGTAATTCTGGTATCTTAGCTGTAGCATTTGTAGCTGAGGGCTTCAGCTTCTGGGTAACAAGGAAATTACGTCATTCACATAAATTACTGATTAACAGTTAGTTTTCTCAAAATTCCAAGTTAATAATCAAATCAAATCAATTTATTTATACAGCACTTTTCACAGGATAAAACCACAAAGTGCTTCACAGTAATATAAAACAGAAATACATAAAATAATCAAACACACAGCACAAATCTAATTAAAAGCTAATCTAAATAAATGAGTCTTAAGCTGCTTTTTAAAAGAATAAATACAGTCAAGTCAAAGTAAAGATGGAGGGAGAGCACTCCACAGCCTGGGGGCCACCGCTCTAAACATCTGTCTCCTCTGGTCTTAAAACGAGTTCGTGGGACTACCAACAGCCTTTGATTAGAAGATCTCAGGCTGCGAGAGGGAGCGTGGGGCTCTAAAAGATCAGAAATGTAAGCAGGGGCATCACAAGTCAAAGCTTTAAAAGTCAGTACCAAGATTTTAAAATGAATTCTGAAGTGTACTGGAAGCCAGTGTAATGAGCGTAACACTGGTGTAATGTGCTCTCTTTTTGGTGTCTTAGTTAAAAGCCTTGCAGCAGCGTTCTGGACTAACTGGAGACGCTCAAGATTCCTTTTGCTCAAACACAGAAAAAGGCTGTTACAATAATCTAAGCGAGAAGAAATAAAAGCATGAATAACCCTTTCTAACTCAGACAGCAAAGTTCGCAGTTTGGAGATGTTTCTTAGCTGAAAAAGGCAGCTCCTAATTAACTGGTGAGCGTGTTGTGGTACACAGCAAATCCAGCATGTCCAAATTAACACTGTCGGATTTGATTTCAACACTATTAAAGTGTCTATATGGGTCCACACCAGAGAGTGTTAATTTAACTCTTTTTGGAGAGTTGGTACGTTAACTCTGATTTAGTGTTAAACACCAAATCTGTCTGGAGTTGATAATTTAACACTTACTAATGCTAACTAGGTGTTAAGAGTTTATATATTAACTCTCAAAGAGTATTTTAGTTTAACTACGTAAGAGTTATCTTCTAATTCATTCTAAAAAGCGGGAATTTTACTGTTCTGAACTTCTAGAAATTTCTTTTGGAAATAAACATTTACTAAAAAGATGCAATGGTTTTTGAAAAACATTTATTCTGAACTGTGCACCACAATTTCAAAACATTTTCTGAAAGATGTAACAGTGTACATGTTCTCACTTTCATTAGAATTTTGTTCATCAAAAGGTCTGACATGGTAAATGCAAATAACAGCATTCTCATCACTTATTTCTTCAATACAATATGCATGTCCTTCATTCATCACTTTGTGGAACTTCAACGCACTTCTGCTCTCCCCCATATTCCATCTTCACAAGCATATCCTGTGCGGAGATTGAATAAAAATTAGTTGACACTAATTAATGGCACAAATAATCCAGTAAACAATTGCAGCACAGTAAAAAAAAAAAAAGGAATCCTTTTTGAGCCATTACTTGTGTAAAGTATTTTCCCAAAAGACAAAGACACGGGCAACAGGTAATACTGAACTAAATGTAAAACCTCAACCTTTTTAATTTTTACCTAAACCGTGTGCACAAAACTCTGGAGGGATCTATGCTAACGTAGAATCCAGTCAGGACGCCTGCTACTGCTGTTTGCTCGTTTTTTTTTTTTTTTTTTTTATGGGCGATCGTTTTCAGGCTTCAAGTAGCACCATTATACCAACATTTCACATTCTAGATATTATTTTAGGTGTATTTGACCAAAAGTTTGACTGAAAATTCACATGCAAGCTTTTTTCAAGGCTGTGGTATTTGCCCGCAAACAATACCTTTCAGCTAGCTAAAACAGAATATTATGCTATCACCGAGCAACATGGCTAATGCCTTTCACACAGCTTTGTCTCAACTCCAAAGAGCCACAGAAGTAAAAGCTCATGATAATAATTGAAACAATCTTTGAAAAAATGACTTACCAAGCATGGCAAACAACTCAAATATGTAGAGCAAAATGTTCTGAAACGGCTTCACTTCAGCTTCGATTGGAGCCGTGCTGGGGGCGGAGTCTGTGAATTTACTCTATTGGTGTCATAGCCCCTGTAGGAGTTCAGAGTTAAGACGTCAAGAGTTAATGTTTCCATTGTAACACCTCCAGATTTGACAGAGAAACACTAATTTTTAACACTCGATTTTAACTACTATCATTTTACACCTCAGAGTTACATTAAAAGAATGTGACTCTACTTAGAATAAAATTAACTCTACTTTTGCAAGGAGACTATTAACACCAAAACATTTAACACTTTTGAATTTGCTGTGTAGGGACATGGCAGAACCAAAGATCACACCGAGGTACCTGAGGCTCGGCTGAACAGATGAGCCGAGAGAACCAAGATGCTGTTTGATTAGAGATATCTGGTTGTCGGGGGCAATAATTAATGTTTCTGACTTCTCAGAGTTCAACTGTAAGTAGTTGTCACCAAGCCTCTGTTCAATGGAAGCTAAACATTTAATTAAAGAGGACAGTTTATGGACTTCCATCGGCTTAAAAGAGCAATAGAGCTGAATATCATCAGCATAGAAGTGATAAGACACCTCAGGGTACTGCCTAATTATAAGTCCTAGAGGTAACATGCACAAAAGAAATAGAATAGGACCCAGAACTGAACCCTGCGGTACCCCACATGTCAGATCTTTAGAATGTGACATAAACCGATTCACAAAAACACTAAAAGATATGTTGGAGAGGTGTGACTGAAACCACTTCAAAGCCAGACCGGACACACAGACTACGTCCCGGAGCCTGTTAATCAGGATGGTCAATGGTGTCAAAGGCAGACCAACAAAACCATGACTGAGGATGCTCCGGAGTCAGCTGACATCATAATGTCACTAGAGACTTTAAGTAATGCGGTTTCTGTTGAGTGACTTTTACGGAAACCTGACTGAAATTTGTCATAAATTTCATGTTTTTCTAAAAAAAAGTGGTAAGTTGATCTGCAACTACTTTTCCAGAATTTTGATAATAATGGAAGTTAG